>NC_092088.1:54960416-55261933 GCF_045679555.1 Salvelinus alpinus | reverse complement strand
TCTACATTTAAGAGGTTATGTAATGGCAATTGCTATTGTATATGTAATAACCAATGACACACTGCAACTACTTATCTTAATAAAACTTTAATGCTTTATGTAATTTCCATCAATGTGTATCCACACTGCCCTTATGCCAAGGTGTCACAAGACGGGTGTTGAGTTTCAGCACTCCTCTGGCATGTGAGCGGTCAACAAGCATTTATGTGTCATGCTGCTGGCCTAGGTGTAAAGGGTTCTAGGGGTTACCCAAAAGGGGAGGCTGTAGTAGGGAGTTGACTTCAACCCTCTCCAATACCTCATAGTCAAAGTCATCTGTTTAACGTTTGTCAATAGAAAGTTCTGCTCACAGTCAGTGACAAGAGGAGCGCTTTGCCTTATTAGGCCTTACATTGAGGCATACCCCTCAAGAGGTGATGAAAAGTGACTAGGGATCATGAACGTTTTGCACAATATTTTATTTCTAAAAGTATCACATGCACTTCAAACACACATTCAAGTGCACACTGAGATGCATACCTTTTTTCACAGTAATAAAATAGTGTACATACATATTTCAGACTCATGCTTACGTCAGCCACACCACTTCTCAACACTCACACCAAAATGCTCTTAAATGCTCTTAAAGAAATTAGAAAAACAATCATAGAGCCCAGTTAAACTTTGAATAGATCCACCACAAGGCACAGTTCTGTAATACTGACTGAACAGTATCGGTGTCTCTTCCACGGGACTGTTGAGCTAACGTAGGCTGATGCGATTAGCATGAGGTTATAAGTAATAAGTACATTTCACAGGACATAGACATTTCTGATATTGGCAGAAAGCTTGAATTCTTGTTAATCTAACTGCACTGTCCAATTTACAGTAGCTATTACAGTGAAAGAATACCATGCTATTGTTTGAGGAGAGTGCACAATTTTGAACATGAAAAGTTATTAATAAACAAATTACACACATTTGGGCAGTCTTGATACAACATTCTGAACAGAAATGCAATGGTTCATTGGATCAGTCTAAAACGTTGCACATACACTGCTGCCATCTAGTGGCCAAAATCTAAATTGCACCTGGGCTGGAATAATACATTATGGCCTTTCTCTTGCATTTCAAAGATGATGGTAAAAAAAAGACAGTTGTTTTTATCTTTGAATTTTCTTTTACCAGATCTATTGTGTTATATTCTCGTACATTAATTTCACATAATCAATTCAAGTCTCTTATCAATGATAAATTATCAAAGTTTTTGAATGAAGGGGAAATATCATCCAATATCTCAGACTTAGGAAAATATTGGAGAGAAAGGCGTTAAGGTCTGGATTCAGCACCACCTGTTTTTCAAACATTTCTAGAGGTTGGCATAATTAGGAGCCATAGTGCTACCTATCGTTGTTTCTTTGGTCTGGAAGAAAAAGTATCCTCTGAAGAGAAAATAGTTCAAGGTTAGTACCAGTTCAATCAAGTCCTCAATACAAAGAATATAATTTTCTGGTATATGGTCCACAGATTTCACAAAATTAATCAAATCAATAGAGTCTCGGTTATACGTGGGGAGAGAGATCGCCCAGGGATTCACAAAATGGTGAAACCCTGGGACCCAGAAAGAACTCTTGGAATTCCATGCCTATCTAAACTCTATGAATGAGCACGTTCCTTTCACCATTAACTATGACCTATCCCAAATCAGTTTTCTTGATGTCATGGTTATTAAGGACAAAACCTTCCTCTCTACAGATCTCAATAAGAAACCTATGGACAGGAACACCATCCTTAGAGGTGACAGCTTCACTCCAGTTCCATTTATTAAGTCAATTCAGCCGCACCAGAAACAGACCACTGACCTCACACAAAGGTTTAAGGAAAGGGGGTACAAAGACAATTGGGTAAAACATGCCAACGTTTTGAAGGGCTAACACAGTTGGAAAGCCTTCAACCAAAAGTAAAAGAAAAAGCAGAACATGTCCCCTCATGCTTCACTCAATACTCACCATTGGGGAAGGCATTTAGGAACATTATCAGGAAGCAATGGTACATTATTGATACTGACCCACAATTGAAACCCATCTTTAAATAACCCCCGAATATAGTCTTTAAAGACCCCCAAACGTGCGAGACATTGTGGTCAAATCTGAATATCCACCTGAGAAAAGGGAAACTTTCTTGGAAAAACGAATTTAATACTGTGTAGATAAAAACTCAGCAAAAAAATAAACGTCCTCTCACTGTCAACTGCATTTGGTTTCAGCAAACTTAACATGTGTAAATATTTGTATGAAAATAAGATTCAAAAACTGAGACGTAAACTGAACAAGTTCCACAGACATGTGACTAACAGAAATGGAATAATGTGTCTCTGAACAAAGGGGGCATCAAAATCAAAAGCAACAGTCAGTATGTGGTGTGTCCACCAGCTGTATTAAGTACTGCAATGCATCTCATCCTCATGGACTGCACCAGATTAACCAGTTGTTACCCCAATCTTCCACCAAGGCACCTGCAAGTTCCAGGACATTTATGGGGGGAATGGCCCTAGCTCCAACAGGTCCCAGACGTGCTCAACGGGATTGAGATCCGGGCTCTTCGCTGGCCATGGCAGAACACTGACATTCCTGTCTTGCAGGAAATCTCGCACAGAACGAGCAGTATGGATGGTGACATTGTCATGCTGGAGGGTCATGTCAGGATGAGTCTGCAGGAAGGGTACCACATGAGGGAGGAGGATGTCTTCCCTGTAACGCACAGCGTTGAGATTGCCTGCAATGACAACAAGCTCAGTCCGATGATGCTGTGACACACCGCCCCAGACCATGATGGACCCTCCACCTCCAAATCGATCCCACTCCAGAGTACAGGCCTCGGTGTAACGCTCATTCCTTCGATGATGAACGCGAATCCGTCCATCACCCCTGGTGAGACAAAACTGCGACTCGTCAGTGAAGAGCACTTTTTGCCAGTCCTGTCTTGTCCAGTGACGGTGGGTTTGTGCCCATAGGCAATGTTGTTGCCGGTGATGTCTGGTGAGGACCTGCCTTACAACAGGTCTACAAGCCCTCAGTCCAGCCTCTCTCAGCCTATTGCGGACAGTCTGAGCACTGATGGAGGGATTGTGCGTTCCTGGTGTAACTCGGGCAGTTGTTGTTGCCATCCTGTACCTGTCCCGCAGGTGTGATGTTCGGATGTACCGATCATGTGCAGGTGTTGTTACATGTGGTCTGCCACTGCGAGGATGATCAGCTGTCCGTTCTGTCTCCTTGTAGCGCTGTCTTAGGCGTCTTACAGTGCGGACATTGCAATTTATTGCCCTGGCTAAATCTGCATTCCTCATGCCTCCTTGCAGCATGCCTAAGGCACGTTCACGCAGATGAGCAGGGACCCTGGGCATCTTTATTTTGGTGTTTTTCAGAGTCAGTAGAAAGGCCTCTTTAGTGTCCTAAGTTTTCATAACTGTGACCTTAATTGCCTACCGTCTATAAGCTGTTAGTGTCTTAACGACCGTTCAACAGGTGTATGTTCCTTAATTGTTGGGAAACAGTGTTTAAACACTTTACAATGAAGATCTGTGAAGTTATTTGGATTTTTATGAATTATCTTTGAAAGACAGGGTCCTGAAAAAGGGACGTGTCTTTCTTTGCTGAGTTTATATTACTGTAAATATTGATCACATTCCTTGCAAATGGTCATATATTTTGATACATTGAATGTGATATTGGGAACCTATGTTATATATTTTACCTCCTGTTTCAGGAGGTGATGTCACTGAGTACTGCCCCTATATATAGGACCTTCCACCAACACCTGGGCTATGGATGCCTGATGAAGAACTAAGGGTTGAAATGTTGTTATAATAAAATCACCTGGGAGCATGAGCAGCAGTGTGCAGCATTTTATCATTTGTATTATTTACTGTACCATTAAATCTCACATAAATTCATATTTGATTGAATTACGTTTATTGATTTCCCCCAGATGGATGGTACCAGTCTAACCCTTCAATATGAAGGACATCCTATTGGTACCAATCTCACCACATACTCTATGCATAGAAATCAGGATGTTCATCTCAGTCAGTGCATATGCTTACGGTAAGTTCCAACTGTGAAAATGGGCTTATGCCTGGTTACAGATTGTCAAAATTAAGTTTCAATGGGCTTTTGTTTTATAATAGGCACAATATTGAAAAGGCACTAAACTGCTTTACACAAGAATCACATGTCAAATAAAATAAAAATCAACTGCCTCTGATCATATTTAGAAAGTGTCTCAATGGTGGCCAAATAGTAGTAGAATCTAGCCATGGTCCATATTTACATACACTTTTTCTGTCTTGATGTGATTCATTGCATTCAAAGCAGCTATTGACATTTTAATATACAGTAAGTTGTCACTACTACTGCTACAGATGTAGGATCTTAATTTGATCACCCTGTTGCAGGATGGATACCTGTCCTGCAATGCAGTAACTGTAAAACTTGTAGTGTATTTGAGGTTTAAAAAAGACAAAAGTTTCTAATTTCAGATATTTCAGATTAGATTTTACCTTATGACAAATGGACCATCTCCTAGAAAAATGTCCATTAATTATAATTCACATACTAATTCACATTTCCTGTTGGTGGATGATTATTTTCCTGCTGTAGCAATCTGGCTCTAATTAAGATCCGACATCTATATCACCCTGCTCCATCCAAGTTATACCTCTTTAGTTGTCATTTCACCCCAGATGAAAGTCTTTCCTAATTTCACCAGTAGTTGGCACCATTCTCAATTCTGCCCAAGCTTTGCCACCCAGGAAAGAGTCCACTTGATAAACGGGGACTTCCAAACTGGTCAAACTCCATCTCCAGTAGTTTATTGCCGTTCTTGTGCTCTGCTGGTTTCTTATGCTCAACAATGGTTTTGGCCAGTGTTTGCACATCCTCTCCATTCCACCCAATGGGTTTGAGCATGTAGTTTTCCCCATCATTATTGTCCCAGAAAACCTGGTTTTTGCTCTTGAAACATATGCAAAATTCTACTTTATTATAAAGATGCACATAACTTGGCAGATCGAAGACAAAGGTGAATGTATCTGTGTCCTGGCAACTGTAGACGTTGTTCATGAAGGTGCAGTTAATGTCTGTGTGGGTTTTCCTTCTCCCCTCTACATTTAAGAGGTTATGTAATGGCAATTGCTATTGTATATGTAATAACCAATGACACACTGCAACTACTTATCTTAATAAAACTTTAATGCTTTATGTAATTTCCATCAATGTGTATCCACACTGCCCTTATGCCAAGGTGTCACAAGACGGGTGTTGAGTTTCAGCACTCCTCTGGCATGTGAGCGGTCAACAAGCATTTATGTGTCATGCTGCTGGCCTAGGTGTAAAGGGTTCTAGGGGTTACCCAAAAGGGGAGGCTGTAGTAGGGAGTTGACTTCAACCCTCTCCAATACCTCATAGTCAAAGTCATCTGTTTAACGTTTGTCAATAGAAAGTTCTGCTCACAGTCAGTGACAAGAGGAGCGCTTTGCCTTATTAGGCCTTACATTGAGGCATACCCCTCAAGAGGTGATGAAAAGTGACTAGGGATCATGAACGTTTTGCACAATATTTTATTTCTAAAAGTATCACATGCACTTCAAACACACATTCAAGTGCACACTGAGATGCATACCTTTTTTCACAGTAATAAAATAGTGTACATACATATTTCAGACTCATGCTTACGTCAGCCACACCACTTCTCAACACTCACACCAAAATGCTCTTAAATGCTCTTAAAGAAATTAGAAAAACAATCATAGAGCCCAGTTAAACTTTGAATAGATCCACCACAAGGCACAGTTCTGTAATACTGACTGAACAGTATCGGTGTCTCTTCCACGGGACTGTTGAGCTAACGTAGGCTGATGCGATTAGCATGAGGTTATAAGTAATAAGTACATTTCACAGGACATAGACATTTCTGATATTGGCAGAAAGCTTGAATTCTTGTTAATCTAACTGCACTGTCCAATTTACAGTAGCTATTACAGTGAAAGAATACCATGCTATTGTTTGAGGAGAGTGCACAATTTTGAACATGAAAAGTTATTAATAAACAAATTACACACATTTGGGCAGTCTTGATACAACATTCTGAACAGAAATGCAATGGTTCATTGGATCAGTCTAAAACGTTGCACATACACTGCTGCCATCTAGTGGCCAAAATCTAAATTGCACCTGGGCTGGAATAATACATTATGGCCTTTCTCTTGCATTTCAAAGATGATGGTAAAAAAAAGACAGTTGTTTTTATCTTTGAATTTTCTTTTACCAGATCTATTGTGTTATATTCTCGTACATTAATTTCACATAATCAATTCAAGTCTCTTATCAATGATAAATTATCAAAGTTTTTGAATGAAGGGGAAATATCATCCAATATCTCAGACTTAGGAAAATATTGGAGAGAAAGGCGTTAAGGTCTGGATTCAGCACCACCTGTTTTTCAAACATTTCTAGAGGTTGGCATAATTAGGAGCCATAGTGCTACCTATCGTTGTTTCTTTGGTCTGGAAGAAAAAGTATCCTCTGAAGAGAAAATAGTTCAAGGTTAGTACCAGTTCAATCAAGTCCTCAATACAAAGAATATAATTTTCTGGTATATGGTCCACAGATTTCACAAAATTAATCAAATCAATAGAGTCTCGGTTATACGTGGGGAGAGAGATCGCCCAGGGATTCACAAAATGGTGAAACCCTGGGACCCAGAAAGAACTCTTGGAATTCCATGCCTATCTAAACTCTATGAATGAGCACGTTCCTTTCACCATTAACTATGACCTATCCCAAATCAGTTTTCTTGATGTCATGGTTATTAAGGACAAAACCTTCCTCTCTACAGATCTCAATAAGAAACCTATGGACAGGAACACCATCCTTAGAGGTGACAGCTTCACTCTAGTTCCATTTATTAAGTCAATTCAGCCGCACCAGAAACAGACCACTGACCTCACACAAAGGTTTAAGGAAAGGGGGTACAAAGACAATTGGGTAAAACATGCCAACGTTTTGAAGGGCTAACACAGTTGGAAAGCCTTCAACCAAAAGTAAAAGAAAAAGCAGAACATGTCCCCTCATGCTTCACTCAATACTCACCATTGGGGAAGGCATTTAGGAACATTATCAGGAAGCAATGGTACATTATTGATACTGACCCACAATTGAAACCCATCTTTAAATAACCCCCGAATATAGTCTTTAAAGACCCCCAAACGTGCGAGACATTGTGGTCAAATCTGAATATCCACCCGAGAAAAGGGAAACTTTCTTGGAAAAACTAATTTAATACTGTGTAGATAAAAACTCAGCAAAAAAATAAACGTCCTCTCACTGTCAACTGCATTTGGTTTCAGCAAACTTAACATGTGTAAATATTTGTATGAAAATAAGATTCAAAAACTGAGACGTAAACTGAACAAGTTCCACAGACATGTGACTAACAGAAATGGAATAATGTGTCTCTGAACAAAGGGGGCATCAAAATCAAAAGCAACAGTCAGTATCTGGTGTGTCCACCAGCTGTATTAAGTACTGCAATGCATCTCATCCTCATGGACTGCACCAGATTAACCAGTTGTTACCCCAATCTTCCACCAAGGCACCTGCAAGTTCCAGGACATTTCTGGGGGGAATGGCCCTAGCTCCAACAGGTCCCAGACGTGCTCAACGGGATTGAGATCCGGGCTCTTCGCTGGCCATGGCAGAACACTGACATTCCTGTCTTGCAGGAAATCTCGCACAGAACGAGCAGTATGGATGGTGACATTGTCATGCTGGAGGGTCATGTCAGGATGAGTCTGCAGGAAGGGTACCACATGAGGGAGGAGGATGTCTTCCCTGTAACGCACAGCGTTGAGATTGCCTGCAATGACAACAAGCTCAGTCCGATGATGCTGTGACACACCGCCCCAGACCATGATGGACCCTCCACCTCCAAATCGATCCCACTCCAGAGTACAGGCCTCGGTGTAACGCTCATTCCTTCGATGATGAACGCGAATCCGTCCATCACCCCTGGTGAGACAAAACTGCGACTCGTCAGTGAAGAGCACTTTTTGCCAGTCCTGTCTTGTCCAGTGACGGTGGGTTTGTGCCCATAGGCAATGTTGTTGCCGGTGATGTCTGGTGAGGACCTGCCTTACAACAGGTCTACAAGCCCTCAGTCCAGCCTCTCTCAGCCTATTGCGGACAGTCTGAGCACTGATGGAGGGATTGTGCGTTCCTGGTGTAACTCGGGCAGTTGTTGTTGCTATCCTGTACCTGTCCCGCAGGTGTGATGTTCGGATGTACCGATCATGTGCAGGTGTTGTTACATGTGGTCTGCCACTGCGAGGATGATCAGCTGTCCGTTCTGTCTCCTTGTAGCGCTGTCTTAGGCGTCTTACAGTGCGGACATTGCAATTTATTGCCCTGGCTAAATCTGCATTCCTCATGCCTCCTTGCAGCATGCCTAAGGCACGTTCACGCAGATGAGCAGGGACCCTGGGCATCTTTATTTTGGTGTTTTTCAGAGTCAGTAGAAAGGCCTCTTTAGTGTCCTAAGTTTTCATAACTGTGACCTTAATTGCCTACCGTCTATAAGCTGTTAGTGTCTTAACGACCGTTCAACAGGTGTATGTTCCTTAATTGTTGGGAAACAGTGTTTAAACACTTTACAATGAAGATCTGTGAAGTTATTTGGATTTTTATGAATTATCTTTGAAAGACAGGGTCCTGAAAAAGGGACGTGTCTTTCTTTGCTGAGTTTATATTACTGTAAATATTGATCACATTCCTTGCAAATGGTCATATATTTTGATACATTGAATGTGATATTGGGAACCTATGTTATATATTTTACCTCCTGTTTCAGGAGGTGATGTCACTGAGTACTGCCCCTATATATAGGACCTTCCACCAACACCTGGGCTATGGATGCCTGATGAAGAACTAAGGGTTGAAATGTTGTTATAATAAAATCACCTGGGAGCATGAGCAGCAGTGTGCAGCATTTTATCATTTGTATTATTTACTGTACCATTAAATCTCACATAAATTCATATTTGATTGAATTACGTTTATTGATTTCCCCCAGATGGATGGTACCAGTCTAACCCTTCAATATGAAGGACATCCTATTGGTACCAATCTCACCACATACTCTATGCATAGAAATCAGGATGTTCATCTCAGTCAGTGCATATGCTTACGGTAAGTTCCAACTGTGAAAATGGGCTTATGCCTGGTTACAGATTGTCAAAATTAAGTTTCAATGGGCTTTTGTTTTATAATAGGCACAATATTGAAAAGGCACTAAACTGCTTTACACAAGAATCACATGTCAAATAAAATAAAAATCAACTGCCTCTGATCATATTTAGAAAGTGTCTCAATGGTGGCCAAATAGTAGTAGAATCTAGCCATGGTCCATATTTACATACACTTTTTCTGTCTTGATGTGATTCATTGCATTCAAAGCAGCTATTGACATTTTAATATACAGTAAGTTGTCACTACTACTGCTACAGATGTAGGATCTTAATTTGATCACCCTGTTGCAGGATGGATACCTGTCCTGCAATGCAGTAACTGTAAAACTTGTAGTGTATTTGAGGTTTAAAAAAGACAAAAGTTTCTAATTTCAGATATTTCAGATTAGATTTTACCTTATGACAAATGGACCATCTCCTAGAAAAATGTCCATTAATTATAATTCACATACTAATTCACATTTCCTGTTGGTGGATGATTATTTTCCTGCTGTAGCAATCTGGCTCTAATTAAGATCCGACATCTATATCACCCTGCTCCATCCAAGTTATACCTCTTTAGTTGTCATTTCACCCCAGATGAAAGTCTTTCCTAATTTCACCAGTAGTTGGCACCATTCTCAATTCTGCCCAAGCTTTGCCACCCAGGAAAGAGTCCACTTGATAAACGGGGACTTCCAAACTGGTCAAACTCCATCTCCAGTAGTTTATTGCCGTTCTTGTGCTCTGCTGGTTTCTTATGCTCAACAATGGTTTTGGCCAGTGTTTGCACATCCTCTCCATTCCACCCAATGGGTTTGAGCATGTAGTTTTCCCCATCATTATTGTCCCAGAAAACCTGGTTTTTGCTCTTGAAACATATGCAAAATTCTACTTTATTATAAAGATGCACATAACTTGGCAGATCGAAGACAAAGGTGAATGTATCTGTGTCCTGGCAACTGTAGACGTTGTTCATGAAGGTGCAGTTAATGTCTGTGTGGGTTTTCCATGAGTCAACGGTCAACCGGACCTGGACAGATTTCTCAAAGCCAAGGTTTCGGACTTTCACAGTGCCTGTGAGTGACCTCTCCTGCAGTGTGCAGTTTTCCAGGCACACAGAGTCCTTCAACAGCCGGTTCCGGAAGGCCAGATAGTCTGCAGCGGGTTGGGGGAAGTCCAGCGCCAGGCTTCGCATGGTGCTGACCTTCAGCTCCATGTTGGCATTCTCCAGGTCTGTAAGGTCAAATTGTAAGTCGGAGAACACAGGCTTTTCATCGAACTTTGAAAAGACGTGGATGGCTGTAAGGGACATGCCTTTGGAATCGGCAAAGACCACTTTCTTCTTGCCTTTAGGGATCTTTATGGTGGTCTTGGGGCTCTTCCGGGCCTCCAAGGGCCTTTGGGAGCTAATGCAGGGCCGGAGGGGCTTGTAGTGGTTTTCCCGGTTCTTGACCCTCAAGTTCTCATAGGAGCTGAGGAAGCTCCTGAGAGGTGGAGAGTGTGTGATGTACATCTGCATAGCAATATCTACAGGCATAATAGGGCCTGGCATTGCTGATTAATTTAATATGTGGAACACCCTGAGGAAAGGGGGAACAAACAGAAAGCGTTTTAATAAAGTGCTTGGATATTTTTTCTTAAGATCTTTTGAGGTTCCCTTATCAAATGAGTTCATTGTGTATTCATCTTAAACACACAATTAGTCTTTATGCACTTTACTTAACCATATTATACAGTGGCAAGAAAAAGTATGTGAATCCTTTGGAAATACCAGGATTTCTGCATAAATTGGTCATAAAACTTGATCTGATCTTCATCTAGGTCACATCAATAGACAAACACAGTCTGCTTAAACTAATAACACACAAATAATTATACGTTGTCATGTGTTTATTGAATACACCGTGTAAACATTTACAGTGCAGGGTGGGAAAAGTATGTGAACCCTTGGATTTAATAACTGGTTGACCCTCCTTTGGCAGCAATAACCTCAACCAAACGTTTTCTGTAGTTGCGGATCAGACCTGCACAACGGTCAGGAGGAATTTTGGACCATTCCTCTTTACAAACTGTTTTAGTTCATCAATATTCTTGGGATGTCTGGTGTGAACTGCTCTCTTGAGGTCATGCCACAGCATCTCAATTGGGTTGAAGTCAGGATTCTGACTGGGCCACTCCAGAAGGCATTATTCATTCTGTTGAAGCCATTCTGTTGTTGATTTACTTCTGCGTTCTGGGTTGTTGTCCTGTTGCATCATCCAACTTCTGTTGAGCTTCAGTCGGCAGGCAGACAGCCTAACATTCTCTTGCAAAATGTCTTGATAAACTTGGGAATTGATTTTTCTGTCGATGATAGCAAGCTGTCCAGGCCCTGAGGCAGCAAAGCAGGCCCAGTAAAGCAGCCCCAAACCATGATGCTCCCTCCACCATACTTGGGAGGAGGTTTTGATGTTGGTGTGCTGTGTCTTTTTTTCTCCACACGTAGTGTTGTGTGTTCCTTCCAAACAACTCAACTATAGTTTCATCTGTTCACATAATATTTTACCAGTAGCGCTGTGGAACATCCAGGTGCACTTTTGCAATCTTCAGATGTGCAGCAATAGTTTTTTTGGACAGCAGTGGCTTCTTCCGTGGTGTGCTCTCATGAATACTATTCTTGTTTAGTGTTTTACATATCGCTGACTCAATAACAGAGAAGTTAGCATGTTCCAGAGATTTATGTAAGTCTTCTTCTTAACCTCATTAAACATTCTGCGCTGTGCTCTTGCAGTTATCTTTGTAGGACGGCCACTCCTAGGGAGAGTAGCAGCAGTGGTGAACTTTCTCCATTTATAGACAATTTGTCTTACCATGGACTGATGAACATCAAGGTTTTTAGAGATACTTTTGTAACAATTTCCAGCTTTGTGCAAGTCAACAAATCTTAATCTTAGGTCTTCTGAGATCTCTTTTGTTCGGGAAATGGTTCACATCAGGCAATGCTTCTTGTGAATAGCAAACTCAAATTTTATGCGTGTTTTTTATAGGGCACGGCAGCTCTAACCAACATCTCCAATCTCGTCTCATTGATTGGACTCCAGGTTAGCTGACTCCTGACTCTAATTAGCTTTTGGAGAAGTCATTAGCCTAGGGGTTCAGATAATTTTTCCAAACTTCACTGTGAATGTTTAAATTATGTATTCAGTATAGACAAGAAAAATACAATAATTTGTGTGTTATTAGTTTAAGCACACTATGTTTGTCTATTGTTGTGACTTAGATGAAGATCAGATCAAATTTGATGACCAATTCATGCAGAAATCCAGTTAATTCCAAAGGATTCACATACTTTTTCTTGCCACTGTACATGTCAATGTCTAGTACTAAATTCATGTTTTTTTAGTCTTATGACATTGCATTGCAGTCAACATTTGTTTTTTGCAACTACTTCACCAGACAAGTTATTTAACCAACCATAGACTTTTTTCAGCTCACATGATCATGCTATTCCTAAAGTCTAAATGAAAACCCAGAACTTTGTGAAATGATCAATACAAAATGTATTCTGCTTACAAATTGAGAATCCATCCAAATTAGTTATTGCCTTAAACTGCAAATATCTACTGTAGAGCCACATTAAAAATAAAAATAAATTATCCTTACCTCGTGGCACTCAATAAATATAATCAATCAATGTAGAGAGAGGTTCCAAGACAAAGATGATTTAACAAAATACACTTCAAAACTAGTTTTGTTCAAGTATTTTGCCATGAATTCATAAGTTGGTGTCAGTAGTTTTGAGCAGGCACACCCCCCTCTTGCTATCTCTGCAGTTCAGTCTCCCAATGCAAGAGAGCCAGTGATTTCAACTGCCACATCAAGCCAATTTGCATATTTCTCTCACATGGTTTCTCAAACAACCAATGAAAAATCTGAGGAGTTTAGCTTCAACCAATCAGAATAAATATGGCTTGGACTCTAGTCAATCCATCATAGGGTTTTGAGTATGCAAGGTCCATGGTTTGGATACCTCAAACTGACACACTTTCTATTTGAAAATCATTGTAGACCTCTGCTGGTATTGATGTTGTGCTACAGCTAATTAACTGTTTCTGGTTTATGTTTTTATGCTCTCCTTTCCTTCAATATAAAAAATATGAACACATGACAAAAGTGAGGTGGTGTCCTTCAATGAAAAAAACTAACTAACTATTAGTTTATAAAATCTCAGTTAAATTATTTTCTCTCACCCCTAGAGTTATCAAGGGCCTTTTCCAATGTGATATGGGTATTGTATTTTGGTCAAATGTTTGCAAGAGTGCTATTTAAAGCTTATTTATTTTCTCAATTGGTTTTAGGCAATATTTCGCTGGTGACTTTTACTCGAGTCATTTTCTATTAAGGTATCTTTACTTGACAATTGGGTGTCACGCCTGCTCCCTGCACTTCCTTCCACTGGTGCTCGAGGGCACCAGACTCCCCAACATTACGCAATCAAGTCCCCAGTACGCACACCTACCTTTCCCCGTCACGCGCATCAGCGCTCATTGGACTCACGTGGACTCAATTACTTGTGTAATTTCCTTCCAAATATCTGTCTGTTTCTTAGCTCCGTTCTGTGCTTCAGGATTGATTGTTATATGTCCGTGTTACCCATGTTCTGACGCTGTTCCTGTCTTGTTCTATGTCTGTTCCCTATTAAATGTTTGACTCCCCGTACCTGCGTCTCATCTCCGGCGTCACTCCTTGCATTGTGTACTTTTTCCACCACTGAATGTGTATCTCTGCGCTTTCAACCATTTAAAAGCACAACAACATTCAAATGGGAATACAATATCAGAGTTAGCTTATTTATACAACAGAATATTGTGATTTCACTGCTTCATCTAATAGCAGAACCAAATTACATGGATTGCAGTTGAGATTACATTAACGGACATGGTGCAAGTGATCAATGCCGTTCGAGATTCTGCACAGATTATTACAGCAATTGTGAAGATATCCACAGACCTGTGATGACCTATGCATAATATCTTGAACATGCACGCTTTATATAATTACATAATAAGAAATATATAGTTACAGTAACCTCAAAATGTGGCCCTAGATGTGTTACTAATTTTAAGGTTGAATGTTACAGTTTGTAAAATAGCCTTAACTTTGAGTTGGAGACTTGAATCAAACATATAATTTGTTAATTTGTCTACAAATTAATAGGCTATTGTATTTCAAATGTGATATTGAATAGTGTTTGGTTGTCAGGAAATTTCAGTTTGTCTACAAATTAATCATTTTTATGTTGGATTCATGTCTCCATCTAAAACAATAATCAAAGTCAAAGAATATAATATAATTAAATCCACACTATGAGGTTGGAATAATACTGTGAACTTGTGAAAATTAGGATATGCCCCTTTTAGTGTAAGAGCTGTTTGAAAACACTGCCTGAAATTTCAGCCTGTTTTGTTGGGATGGAGTTTTGGCCTTCCCTGGTGACATCATTATGCGGTAAATTAGTTAATAGACCAACAAGACAGACAGTTCCAAAACTCTCTGCCAATAACAGCTAATTTTCAGTTTTTCCCTCCCCACTCAGACCACTCCCAGGCAGTCCTAGCTAAATTATTGCTTGAAAAATTGCTCTTTCCTAAGAAGCTATTTTAGTTTATTTTTAACTTGACCATTTTAATTGAAAACAATCACAATAAGGTGCTTAATTGTTAACCAGAAAAAAATGGACATTTAACCAACTGAAGAGGCAAAAGTTACTTTACTAACCTTTGCCTGCTCATAGTTGCACACATAGTTGCACACATGATGCACACGAGATGTCTGTTCAAGAACGTTTTGGGGAATCGCGTTGTTCAAACAAACAGTCACGCAAGGTAGCGTACATTTAATCAAACTGAACGCACCCCAGATGATGTCATCAGTTTTTCCGAATGATGACATCGGAAACGCTTATCTTCTATCTTTTGGACGTTGAAAGGTGGTGAGATTCTTACAATTACATGTATTTACATTTGAGTAATTTAGCAGGCGCTCTTATCCAGAGAAACTTACATCGCAGCTGTGTAAATCAACGTCTTGTAGTAAAGTGGTGGTGCATGTAAGGAGTGATATCCTCCAGTAGATGGCAACATCTTCATGGGCAGTTCAATATCTAGGTGGTAGCCGGTTACAATATAACATGAGTAATTACGTTCAGCCAAATAAAGGGTTTAAGAAATGTTTCCAAATACTGCTGTGTGAGCATATGAAACTATCTGCTGTCCACATTGCAAACAAAAAAATTTAAACGAACAAATAGTCTAGATTAAATTTCAGAAATTATAAACAGAAACCTTTCTAAATCCGTCAAAATAAATGTTCAGGCGTCTTTTACTGTAGCTATAGTCTACAGCACATTTTCTGTATTAGCAGGTTAGTGTTGGGTGCTGGCCTCAGATTTTCAATTTATCATATATAGTCGGGAGGTTGCGGATGGGTTAGTTAGTCTATAGTGCCACTGCAGCCACACAAACTGATGCATAGAAAGATTTGGAGAACACTCAGCATTTGTTTTGATATAAAATACGTTATCATATATTTCAACATTGCTTTAGATAAAATATCAGTATGTTTGTTGTGTTTGTCTGACATTCCTGTAATTCATTCACTGCAAACATTAGTACGCACAGCAAAACATTAAAATGCAACAAAGCCTTTGTTTGTTGTACACTGTTACAAGACTGTACAGAACTTTATCATTACTGCCCTGCAAGTCTCCTTGATCATCTTTTTCAAGAAAACCTGCAATTCACATCATCACAAGACCACCACTTACGATTCCCAGTCATATCCCCGGGCATCAGCAATAACCATAGGTGCAGGGTTGGGGTCAATTCCATTTTAATTCCAGTCAACTCAGAAAGTACACTGAAATTCCAATTCTGCTAAATGCTTTTCAGAAAGAAAAATGTTGAATTGGAGCGTGAATATGGATTACTTTTTGAATTGACTGGAATTGAAATGGAAATGATATGTTGGCAAACGGAATGCGCTACTCAATCCAACATTCCCTTTTGTTTCTGGATTTCTGGCTAAACCTTGAAGAGACCTTGAACAGATACAATAAAGAGTCTTTCTTCAACCAATAATTTGTTTCAGTGTCACTGTCTACAAGCCATGGACATGCGCTCCATGACAAGAATACTATAGGAAATACTACAGTATTATCTGCACAAAAACACTGTAGTAAATATTACAGTAATGTCCGCAAAAAGACTAGTGTCTACAAAAACACTACAGTTTTTTAACTATAGTATTACTACAGTATTTCATTTGCATATGGGTGTGGCGAGTGGTGGGTGTGGAATGAAGCAATGAGTGGCGTATTTAAAGAGCAGTGGCCATGCTGACAGCATTCCCCTCTCTGTTTTTCAACTGGCCATTCAGTACACCATTTCCGTTTTATTGAATGTTCCAGAATGTAAAAACGTTCTGAACACAGCCCAGGTTTTCCCTCTATTCTGGCCACGCCCCTCCCTTGCTACTCACCTCACTTGTCTCCACTCTACTCATTAGCACCCTTGACTATTTAAGCAGCAGTTTTTGCCTCACGTCTTCCTTATTGTTGTTGGTGAATGCATGGCGTGGCCATCTTATGGTTTCCTTGCATGTTGTGAGTGACTGAGTACTTTTAGTGACGGGGAAACAGAACTTTCTGAAACATTGACACTTTCCAGCCAATTGTGTTGAAAATAGGTTCAGTACTCTATGCTTTGATCAACACAGTGTACCCTAGTGGTACCGCTGGTCAAAAGAATTTAGAGCAGCCAAATTATTGATGACATCCCACACACCATAGCATGTGTGCAGGATAGCCTTTTTGTCTTCTACTGAAGCTAACACAAAACCAATCAGGTGGTTGCTTGACAAAAAGAAGCTTCGGATCACATTGATCACGCGCTTCTGTTAAAGTGATACAAGCATCAGCACACTGCTGTGAAGTAAAATACTTTGTGATTTCGACGCATGCTTTGGAGCTCCGGTATCAAATGAAACCACAAATTTATCCTGCAACCTTTCCCCACGTGCTCCTGTGTTTGTGTGCATTAAAACCACACAATTTGGTTTCCTGATTCATCTCCTCATTTCATCTGCATTCGTATCAATGTGCCATGGTAGCACATTGAACTCTGAACCAGTCAAAACCTCCAGTCAACCTTTTCAATAACACCATTTTCAGGGACCCGTTTTTGAAACAGCTGAAACAGCTGTTTTATTAGGTTTTTACCTGAAATTGTAGTAACAACATGTTACATTATGAAATTGTCGCCCTAGTTTAAATATCAACTGTTATTATAATGTTTGAGGAAAATAGGCATGTTTCTCGACTCATACCCTAACTTTTAGAAGGGATTGCGAGACGATTAGCTTAGCAACCGCATGACAACGTGAATACAATTGGCTGACAGTCTGCAGGGCTGAGCGTTATACGTTTCTCCATTAATTTCCCGCTATGATTCTTATCTCTTCCTTTTCTAATATCTCTGAATGCACTGAGCCACTGATGTCCAGGCAAGAAGCAACTCGCCAGGGAATTATCGTTTTCAGTCACAATATTCTTTCACCTCATATAATGACTTCCATGATATACAGTGCCTTCAGAAAGTAGTCACACCTGTTGACTTTTTCCACATTTTGTTGTGTTACAACCTGAATTGAAAATTAATTATACTGAGATTGCACTCTGTGTAACAAGTGTTTAACATGATGTTTGAAAGACTACCTTATCCCTGTACCCCACACATACAGTGCCTTCGGAAAGTATTCAGACCACTTGACATTTTCCGCATTTTGTTATGTTACAGCCATATTCTAAAATTGATTTTTTTTAAATCCTCAGCAATTTACACACAATACCCTATAACGACAAGAAATTTTTGCAAATGTATAATTATTTTTTGTTTTACTTATTTAAATAAGTATTAAGACCCTTTGCTATGAGACTCGAAATTGAGCTCAGGTGTGTCCTGTTTCCATTGATCATCCTTGAGATGTTTCTACAACTTGATTGGAGACCACCTGTGGTAAATTCAATTGATTTGACATGATTTGGAAAGGCACATACCTGTCCATATAAGGTCCCACAGTTGACAGTGCATATCAGACAAAAAACCAAGCCATGAGATCGAAGGAATTGTCCGTAGAGCTCCGAGACACGATTGTGTCGAGGCACAGATCTGGCGAAGGGTACCAAAACATGTCTGCAGCATTGAAAGCCTCCCGAGTGGCGCAGCGGTCAAAGGCACTGCATTGCATGTGCTTGAGGCATCACTACAGATCCGTGTTCGATCCTGGGCTGTGTTGCAGCCGGCCGCAACCGGGATACCCATGAGGCGGCGCACAATTGGCCCGGTGTTGTCCGGGTTAGTGGAGGGTTTGGGATGTCCTTGTCCCATCGCGCTCTAGCGACCCCTGTGGCGGGTTGGGCGCATGCATGCTGACAAGGTCGCCAGTTGTACGGTGTTTCCTCCGACACATTGCTGTGGCTAGTTTCTGGGTTAAGCCACCTCCGGATCTATGGCCTATTTGTTGCCTACCTCACTACTCTTCTACATTTGCACACACTCTACATAGATTTGTACATAGATTTTTCCCCAAAATATATATATTGTGTTATTAACTGTACGTTTGTTTATGTGTAACTCTGTGTTGATATTTTTGTCGCATTGCTTTGCTTTATTTTGGCCAGGTCGCAGTTGTAATTGAGAACTTGTTCTCAACTGGCCTACCTGGTTAAATAAAGGTGAAATAAAACAAATGAAAAGCGAGCAGTGTATCAAGAAGCAGTGTGGCTTGGCAGGATCGTGTTTTGGAGGACACGTGGCTCTCGACTTTCGCCTCTACCGAGTCTTTACGGGAGTCGCAGCGATGGGATAATACTAACTATCAATTGAATATCATGAAATTGGGGAGAAAAATGGGTACAAAAACCAAAAAAACATTAAAGGTTCCCAAGAACACAGTGGCCTCCATCATTCTTAAATGGAAGAAGTTTGGAACCACCAAGACTCTTCCTAGAGCTGGCCGCCCCGCCAAACTGAGCTATCGGGGGAGAAGGGCCTTGGTCAGGGAGGTGCCCAAGAACCCGATGGTCACTGACAGAGCTCTAGAGTTCCTCTGTGGAGAAAGGAGAACCTTCCAGAAGGACAACCAGCTCTGCAGTGCTCCACCAATCAGGCCTTTATGGCAGAGTGGCCTGACGGAACCACTCCTCAGTAAAAGGCACATGACAGCCCGCTTGGAGTTTGCCAAAAGTCACCTATAGACTCTCAGACCATGAGAAACAAGATTCTCTGGTCTGATGAAACCAAGATTGAACTCTTTGGCCTGAATGCCAAGCGTCACGTCTGGAGGAAACCTGGTATCATCCCTACGGTAAAGCATGGCAGACAAATTCCCTTTTCAGCAGCACAATAACAGGACAATAAAAGAGCTTGAGATGATCTGCGGAGAAAAATGTGAGAATCTCCCAAAATACAAGTGTGCCAAGCTTGTAGCGTCATACCCAAGAAGACTCAAGGCTGTAATCACTGCCAAAGGTGCTTTGACAAAGTACTGAGTAAAGGATCTGAATACTTATGTAAATGTGATATCTGTTTTTTATTTTTAATACATTACTAAAAACCTGTTTTTTACTTTGTCATTATAGGGTATTTTGTGTAGATTGATGAGGGAAGAAAACAATATAATACATTTTAGTATAAGGCTGTAACGTAACAATATTTTGAAAAAGTGAAGGTGTCTGAATACTTTCCAAAGGCACTGTACATTTCTCTCTAAGGTCCTTCAGTCGAGCAGTGGATTTCAAACACAAAGACAAAGACCAGGGAGGTTTACAAATGCCTTGCAAAGAAGGGCACCTATTGGTTGATGGGTAAAAAAGCAGACATTGAACAACCCTTTGAGCGTGGTGAAGTTAATAATTACACTTTGGAGGGTGTAACAATACACCCAGTCCCTACAAAGATACAGGCGTCTTGCTTTTGCTGGTTGATCTGCTTCTGTTTTTTCGGTGGTACTGTGTGCTCTCTTCGAATGGATGGGTCCCAGTCTCTTGTGAGCTATGTTTTTATTTTTTTTCAACAGGACAATGAACCAACACACCTACAGGTAGTGTAAGGGCTATTTGACCAAGGAAAATAATGGAGTGCTGCATCAGATGACCTGGCCTCCACAATCACCCGAACTCAACCCAATTGAGATGGTTTGGGAAGCGTTGGACCGCAGAGTGAAGGAAAAGCAGCCAACAAGTGCTCAGAATATGTGGGAACTCCTTCAAGACCTTTGGAAAAGCATTCCAGGTGAAGCTGGTTGTGAGAATGCCAAGAGTATGCAAAGCTATGATCAAGGCTGTCACGGCCGTCGTAAGAAGCGGACCAAAGCGTAGCGTGTTGAACGTACATATTCCTTTTTATTAGAAATTACGCCGACAAAAACAATAAACAATACAAAACAACCGTAAAGCTTAAGGGCTATGTGACACAAACAAAGTTAACTTCCCACCCTGAAAGGAGGGAAAAGGACTACCTAAGTATGGTTCCCAATCAGAGACAACGATAGACAGCTGTCCCTGACTGAGAACCATACCCGGCCAAAACATAGAAATACAAAATCATAGAAAACAAAAACATAGAATGCCCACACCCAAATCACACCCTGACCAACCAAATAGAGACATAAAAAGGCTCTCTAAGGTCAGGGCGTGACAAAGGCAAAGGGTGGCTACTTTGAAGAATCTCAAATATAAAATATATTTTGATCTTTTTAACACTTTTTTGGTTACTACATGATTCCATATGTGTTATTTCATTGTTTTGATGTCTTCACGATTATTCTACAATGTACAACATTTTGACTGGTACTGTATACAGTGGGGCAAAAAAGTATTTAGTCAGCCACCAATTGTGCAAGTTCTCCCACTTAAAAAGATGAGAGAGGCCTGTAATTTTCATCATAGGTACACTTCAACTATGACAGACAAAATGAGAAAACAAAATCCAGAAAATCACATTGTAGGATTTTTTATGAATTTATTTGCAAATTATGGTGGAAAATAAGTATTTGGTCAATAACAAAAGTTTATCTCAATACTTTGTTATATACCCTTTGTTGGCAATGACAGAGGTCAAACGTTTTCTGTAAGTCTTCACAAGGTTTTCACACACTGTTGCTGGTATTTTGGCCCATTCCTCCATGCAGATCTCCTCTAGAGCAGTGATGTTTTGGGGCTGTTGCTGGGCAACATGGACTTTCAACTCCCTCCAAAGATTTTCTATGGGGTTGAGATCTGGAGACTGGCTAGGCCACTCCAGGACCTTGAAATGCTTCTTACGAAGCCACTCCTTCGTTGCCCGGGCGGTGTGTTTGGGATCATTGTCATGCTGAAAGACCCAGCCACGTTTCATCTTCAATGCCCTTGCTGATGGAAGGAGGTTTTCACTCAAAATCTCACGATACATGGCCCCATTCATTCTTTCCTTTACACGGATCAGTCGTCCTGGTCCCTTTGCAGAAAAACAGCCCCAAAGCATGATGTTTCCACCCCCATGCTTCACAGTAGGTATGGTGTTCTTTGGATGCAACTCAGCATTCTTTGTCCTCCAAACACGACGAGTTGAGTTTTTACCAAAAAGTTATATTTTGGTTTCATCTGACATTCTCCCAATCTTCTTCTGGATCATCCAAATGCTCTCTAGCAAACTTCAGACGGGCCTGGACATGTACTGGCTTAAGCAGGGGGACACGTCTGACACTGCAGGATTTGAGTCCCTGGCGGCGTAGTGTGTTACTGATGGTAGGCTTTGTTACATTGGTCCCAGCTCTCTGCTGGTCATTCACTAGGTCCCCCCGTGTGGTTCTGGGATTTTTGCTCACCGTTCTTTTGATCATTTTGACCCCACGGGGTGAGATCTTGCGTGGAGCCCCAGATCGAGGGAGATTATCAGTGGTATTGTATGTCTTCCATTTCCTAATAATTGCTCCCACAGTTGATTTCTTCAAACCAAGCTGCTTACCTATTGCAGATTCAGTCTTCCCAGCCTGGTGCAGGTCTACAATTTTGTTTCTGGTGTCCTTTGACAGCTCTTTGGTCTTGGCCATAGTGGAGTTTGGAGTGTGACTGTTTGAGGTTGTGGACAGGTGTCTTTTATACTGATAACAAGTTCAAACAGGTGCCATTAATACAGGTAACGAGTGGAGGACAGAGGAGCCTCTTAAAGAAGAAGTTACAGGTCTGTGAGAGCCAGAAATCTTGCTTGTTTGCAGGTGACCAAATACTTATTTTCCACCATAATTTGCAAATAAATTCATTAAAAATCCTACAATGTGATTTTCTGGAGAAAAAAAAATCTCATTTTGTCTGTCATAGTTGACATGAACCTATGATGAAAATTACAGGCCTCTCTCATCTTTTTAAGTGGGAGAACTTGCACAATTGGTGGCTGACTAAATACTTTTTTGCCCCACTGTATAATATTTTGTCAAACCTACAAGCAATACAAGACTAATATTATGGTGGGAGATTATAATACGGTTTTAAATACCTCCATGGACCGCAAAGGAAATCACACTACAAACTATCACTCTCACGCACTGAAGGAGATCACAAAAGTCATGGATACTGTATAAACAAAAAAAGAAAGGTCCCTTTTTCAGGACCCTGTCTTTCAAAGATAATTCATAAAAATCCAAATAACTTCACAGATCTTCATTGTAAAGGGTTTAAACAATGTTTCCATTCTTGTTCAATGAACCATAAACAATTAATGAACATGCACCTGTGGAACGGTCGTTAACACACTAACAGCTTACAGACGGTAGGCAATTAAAGTCACAGTTATGAAAACTTAGGACACTAAAGAGGCCTTTCTACTGGTAATGAAAAAAAACAAAATAAATACCCAGGGTCCCTGCTCATCTGCGTGAACGTGCCTTAATGTCTTAATTAATTACATCAAAATGTAGGGCAGAACTGCTGCAAGGAGGCATGAGGACTGCAGATATGGCCAGGGCAATAAATTGCAATGTCCATACTGTGAGATGCCTAAGACAGCGGTACAGGGAGACAGGACGGACAGCTGATCATCCTCGCAGTGAAAGACCACCTGTAACAACACCTGCACAGGATCGGTACATCCGAACATCACACCTGCGTGCGTGATTTCCTGCAAGACAGGAATTTCAGTGTTCTGCCATGGCCAGCGAAGATCCCGGATCTCAATCCCATTGAGCACATCTGGGACCTGTTGGATCAGAGGGTGAAGGCTAGGGCCATTCCCCCCAGAAATGTCTGGGAACTTGCAGGTGCCTTGGTGGAAGAGTGGGGTAACATCTCACAGCAAGAACTGGCACATCTGGTGCAGTCCATGAGGAGGAGATGCACTACAATACTTAATGCAGCTGGTGGCCACACCAGATACAGACTGTTACTTTTAATTTTGACCCCCCCAGTTCAGGGACACATTATTCCATTTTTGACCCCCCCAGTTCAGGGACACATTATTCCATTTTTGTTAGTCACATGTCTGTGGAACTTGATCAGTTTATGTCTCAGTTGTTGAATCTTGTTATGTTCATACAAATATTTACACATGTTAAGTTTGCTGAAAATATATGCAGTTGACAGTTAGAGGACATTTATTTTTTTGCTGAGTTTATTTGTGGATTTAGTGGATATACAGTATGGAGGCTTAAATATCCTGACCTAGTGAGATGGCGGAGGCTCAATCAAGCTAGTTGTCTTGACTACCTTATTATATCATTCTTGCTGGCACCAAAAGTAAAAAGAAGTGTTGATAGGGGACAGAATACGGTCAGACCATCAAAAAAATTGGCTTATATATTATTCTTACAGTATTTCCACGTGTGCGAGGATATTGGATGGTAAATTGTTTTTAACTAGGACAGAATAATTTATAAAGGACATTAACATAGGTACAGAAGATCTCCTTATTTTCTGGGACACTTTTAAATGTGCCTTTAGAGGCCATGCATTTCAGAACTTATCAATAAAACAAAAGCAATTTAGGTCAAAATAGACCGTATTAACAAAGGAAATGGAAGGACTAATAGTACAGACAGATAGCAATAAAAACTGTACCATAGAGGCACAGAATAAGCTAGATTATTTTTTTTTAAATGGAGGAACTTATTCAAGAAAGAGCAAGTGTATATATTATAAAAAATTATGCGAACTGGATGGAACATGGGGAAAAATGCACCAAATAAAAAAATTTATCTTAGAAATGCTACCAACAATAAGTCATTGAAACTTGTGACAAATGATGGAGTCACCCATGATTCACCAAACATTATTTTGAAAGAGGATGCAAAGTACTTTAAGCTCATGTTTTTGTTTCAGTCTCCTCCATCTCCACTAACCAAAGATAACTGTATGGATTTTTTTATATGAATAATGTAAAATGAACAGCTGTACAGAAAGACTCGTATGAAGGCCAAATTACAGAGGAGGAACATTTAAGTCCAGGTGTCACGTTCCTGACCTGTTTTCTGTTAGTTTTTGTATGTGTTAGCTGGTCAGGACGTGAGTTTGGGTGGGCAGTCTATGTTTTCTGTTTCTATGTTGGTTTGGGTACCTAATATGGTTCTCAATTAGAGGCAGGTGGTTTTCATCTCCTCTGATTGAGAATCATATTAAGGTAGGTAGTTTCACAGTGTTTGTTTGTGGGTGGTTGTCTCCTGTGTCAGTGTCTGTCTATGTTGCACCATACGGGACTGTTTCGGTTTGTTTGTTCATTTTGTTCGTTCGGTTTTTATGTAGTCATTTCCCTGTTCGTGCGGTCTTCGTGTTACATGTAAGTTCTTACGTCCAGGTTTGTCTACATTCGTTTTGTTATTTTGTTAGTTAATTCAAGTATAGTTCGTTTTTTGTCTTCGTTGTTTTGTCGTGTCTAAATAAATATAATGTCTAAGTATCACGCTGCGTCTTGGTTCAATCCATGCTCCTCCTCTTCAGAGGAAGAGGAGAACCGTTACACCAGGAAAACTCCTGGGTTGGATGGCATACCAGTGGAGGTATACCAAACCTTTTTTGATGTACTTAGAGGACTGCTATTAGCATGTTTTAACCACTCCTATAAAAATGATATATTATCAGATACTCAACAAGAATGTCTGATTTCATTATTTATGAAACAGGATCCAAGTGGTAAATATTAAGATCCGGTCCATTAAAAAAATTGGAGGCCCCTTACACTTCAGTGTGGTGATGAAAAAATTCGCACAAAATGCATAGTGCATAGAATTAAAAAGGTATTGTTGGATATTATCATCCTAATCAGACAGGTTTTTCACATGGACGATACATTGGAGAAGACATGTACTGGAAACAATAGGACACTATGAAATATCTGAGAAACCAGGCCTGGAATTCATAGCTGACTTTGAAAAGGCTTTTGATAAAGTACGACTGGAATTTATATATGCCTGGAATATTTCAATTTTGGAGAATCTCTTATAAAATGGGTTAGTTATGTAAAGTAACCCTAGGTGTAAAATAGAAAATAATGGCTACTTCTCTGAAAGTATTAGACTGTCAAGAGGAGTAAAACAAGGTTGTCCACTATTGGCATATCTATTTAATATGGCCATCGAAATGTTAGCCATTAAAATCAGATCCAGCAATAATATCAAGGGGTTAGAAATCAAGGTCTTAAAAACAAAGTTGTTGTTGTTGTTGTTTTTTTTATCCACAATTTGGATCCCTCCACAGCCTCAGAGGATCTAGATACTTTTTTAACCTCTCTGGATTACATCCAAAATGTTGATAAATTTACTATATTATCTATTGGATCACAAAAAAATACAACTTTTACGTTTAGTTGACCAATAAAATGGTCAGATGGTGATGTGGACATACTCTGTATACATATCTTACTAAAATACATTTTAATAGAAACAACAAGATATCTCCTGTAAAATAGAATTCAAGTTGGATTGGCTTCAGAGATGGATGGGAGGGGTTGATGGTAGCTGAAGGATTAAAAAGGGATTAAAAACAAACAAAAGATGATTGTTGTAAGGTGTATTGTGTCTGTAAAAGGTACATAGCATGTATAAACTGGAAGTAGAAGCCTAGGTGTTGTTGTCCATTAGTTTACTCCAATTAGGAGAGGGGTGGGTAGGGTTAGCAGAAAATAATAAAGGAAAATATATAAAAAAATATATATATATAATAATAAAGATGCAGGCTTCTTTCCTAACTCAGTTGCTGGAGAGGAAGGAAACCGCTCAGGGATTTCACCATGAGGCAAATGGTGACTTTAAAACAGTTACAGAGTTAATGGCTGTGATAGGAGAAAACTGAGGATGGATCAACAACATTGTAGTTACTCCGCAATACTCACCTAATTGACAGAGTGAAAAGAAGGAAACCTGTACAGAATAAAAATATTTCAAAACATACATTCTGTTTGCAACAAGGCACTAAAGTAATACTGCAAAAAAATGTGGCAAAGCAATTACCTTTATGTCCTGAATACTTTAGTGAACACGAGGGGAGATAGAGAGCTGGTTTCAAGCGCAGGGCTCAGCTTGTGTTTATTGCAAGGACCACAGGAGGAGGCAGGTAGATGGTTCCAGGGGCAGGCAGAAGGTCATACACAGGGGGTCCAAAAGGGCAACAGTACAGGCAGGGTAAAGGCTAGTAACATAGTCCGGGAGATCAGGCAATAAGTAGGTAACAGGAAATCTGATAGGCTAAAGTACAGGCAGGGAATAGGCAAAAGGCGTTGTTATTGAGGCTTCCAAAAACTATCATACAGGGGAGGAGTAAATCACGGGAACCCCAGCGCTCCGAAAGATGTGTCACAAAACAAACAATACCTCATAGTGATGGGGTGCAAAGAACTGAACTACATAGTGTGTGATAATGACGTACATGTGTGTGAATAGTTGATTAGAATTCAGGTGATTGAGATCTGGAGATTGAGCTGCGTTCAGGGGATTTAGGTGTTTGAGGGTGTGAGTTGAAAGCAGACGTTACAAATACAAAGTGTTATGTTTGGGGAAGATCGAATACAACACATTACTGAGTACCACTCTCCATATTTTCAAGCATAGTGGTGGCTGCATCATGTTTTGGCCATGCATGTAATCATTAACGACTGGGGAGTTTTTCAGGGTAAAAAAGAAACAGAATGGAGCTAAGCAGAGGAAAAATTCTAGAGGAAAACCTGATTCAGTCTGCTTTCCACTAGACACTGGGAGATTAATTCACCTTTCAGCAGGACAATAACTTAAAGCACAAGGCCAAATCTACACTGGAGTTGCTTACCAAGAAGACAGTACAGTGAGGGAAAAAAGTATTTGATCCCCTGCTGATTTTGTACGTTTGCCCACTGACAAAGAAATGATCAGTCTATAATTTTAATGGTAGGTTTATTTGAACAGTGAGAGACAGAATATCAACAAAAAAATCCAGAAAAACGCATGTCAAAAATGTTATGAATTGATTTGCATTTTAATGAGGGAAATAAGTATTTGACCCCTCTGCAAAACATGACTTAGTACTTGGTGGCAAAACCCTTGTTGGCAATCACAGAGGTCAGACGTTTCTTGTAGTTGGCCACCAGGTTTGCACACATCTCAGGAGGGATTTTGTCCCACTCCTCTTTGCAGATCTTCTTCAAGTCATTAAGGTTTCGAGGCTGACGTTTGGCAACTCGAACCTTCAGCTCCCTCCACAGATTTTCTATGGGATTAAGGTCTGGAGACTGGCTAGGCCACTCCAGGACCTTAATGTGCTTCTTCTTGAGCCACTCCTTTGTTGCCTTGGCCGTGTGTTTTGGGTCATTGTCATGCTGGAATACCCATCCACGACCCATTTTCAATACCCTGGCTGAGGGAAGGAGGTTTTCACCCAAGATTTGACGGTACATGGCTCCGTCCATCGTCCCTTTGATGCGGTGAAGTTGTCCTGTCCCTTTAGCAGAAAAACACCCCCAAAGCATAATGTTTCCACCTCCATGTTTGACGGTGGGGATGGTTTCTTGGGGTCATAGGCAGCATTCCTCCTCCTCCAAACACGGCAAGTTGGGTTGATGCCAAAGAACTCCATTTTGGTCTCATCTGACCACAACACGTTCACCCAGTTGTCCTCTGAATCATTCAGATGTTCATTGGCAAACTTCAGACGGGCATGTATATGTGCTTTCTTGAGCAGGGGGACCTTGCGGGCGCTGCAGGATTTCAGTCCTTCACGGCATAGTGTGTTACCAATTGTTTTCTTGATGACTATGGTCCCAGCTGCCTTGAGATCATTGACAAGATCCTCCTGTGTAGTTCTGGGCTGATTCCTCACCGTTCTCATGATCATTGCAACTCCACGAGGTGAGATCTTGCATGGAGCCCCAGGCTGAGGGAGATTGACAGTTCTTTTGTGTTTCTTCCATTTGCGAATAATCACAGAAACTGTTGTCACCTTCTCACCAAGCTGCTTGGCGATGGTCTTGTAGCCCATTCCAGCCTTGTGTAGGTCTACAATCTTGTCCCTGACATCCTTGGAGAGCTCTTTGGTCTTGGCCATGGTGGAGAGTTTGGAATCTGATTGATTGATTGCTTCTGTGGACAGGTATCTTTTATACAGGTAAGAAACTGAGATTAGGAGCACTCCCTTTAAGAGTGTGCTCCTAATCTCCGTTCGTTACCTGTATGAAAGACACCTGGGAGCCAGAAATCTTTTTGATTGAGAAGGGGTCAAATACTTATTTCCCTCATTAAAATGCAAATCAATTTATAAAATTTTTGACATGCATTTTTCTGGATATTTTTGTTGTTATTCTGTCTCTCACTGTTCAAATAAACCTACCATTAAAATTATAGACTGATAATTTCTTTGTCAGTGGGCAAACGTACAAAATCAGCAGGGGATCAAATACTTTTTTCCCTCAATGTATATGTTCCTGAGTGGCCGAGTTACAGTGTTGACTTAAATCTGCTTTAAAATATAAGACCAAATAACTAATTTGACATAGTTTGAAGAGTTTTGAAAATAATAAATTGGCAAATGTTGTGCTATCCAGGTGTGAAAAGCACTTAGAGACTTACCTAGAAAGACTCACAGCTGTAATCACTGCCAAAGGTGCTTCTACAAAATATTGACTCATGGGTGTGAATACTTAAGTAAATTAGATATTTCTTAATTTCATTTTCAATAAATTTGCAAACACTTCTAAAAACCTGTTTTCACTTTCTCATTATTAGTTATTGTGTGTAGATTAGTGAGAAAATAAATATATTTAATACATTTTGAATTCCGGCTGTAACACAACAAAATGTGGAATAAGGCACCGAAGGCACTGTTGATAAAATTAAGCCTGTTTTTTTCTAAGGCAACTTTAGTATGCTAGTGTAAGCCTAAGAGCTCCTATCTAGCTATGGTTCAGCTAAGCGTCAGCATTCAGCTAACAGCCTGCACATTGCTAGCTAGCTTACTGAGGGAGAGAGTGGGGTGTTCTGCTTGGCTGGCTATGCTGGCGATTTTCTCCTCTCTCACCACACCTCTGTCTCTCTCTCTCAATTTGGTAAAACTATATTAAACTTGAATACATTTAAACCTCAGGTTCTTAGTAACAGTTTGATATGCAGTAATTGAGACTGCATTTAGAGCATCTAGCTAGCTAGATAGAAGTTGAGGGGGAGAGGGAGTAGCGTTGCTTGGCACCTGTCTCTCGTCTCATTCTCTCTCACAGACACATGACAGAGAGAAATGAAGGGAGGAAGGAGGGAGAGTAGGGGGAGGGAGAGGGAGAGAGAGTAGACAGGGAGGGATAAGGAGAGATAGAAAGATGGGGGAAAAGAGACGGGGGGGAAGGAGAAGGCCACTGGCTGATAAATGACCCCAGCAAGCACTGCCAGTCTACACAAACACAGACACACATACACATGCTGTACACATACAGTATGTGTGAAATTAAAGATGCTAATTCTGTTTTGGCTTGTTTGATATTAGTAGGCCTATATTATTCCCACATTTACCAGATATCCTCCTGATCTGGATGGCCTCTTTTACACTTATTCTGACCAATTAGTCTGTATAATGTAAGTATACACATAAACTCAGAAAAAAAAAGAAACTGTCACTGTCAACTGCATATATCTTCAGCAAACTTAACATGTGTTAAAATTTGTATGAACATAACAAGATTCAACAACTGAGACATAAAAACTGATCAAGTTCCATAGACATGTGACTAACAGAAATTGAATAATGTGTCCCTGAACTGGGGGGTCAAAATTAAAAGTAACAGTCTGTATCTGGTGTGGCCACCAGCTGCATTAAGTATTGCAGTGCATCTCCTCCTCATGGACTGCACCAGATTTGCCAGTTGTTGCTGTGAGATGTTACCCCACTCTTCCACCAAGGCACCTGCAAGTTCCCGGACATTTCTGGGGGGAATGGCCCTAGCCCTCACCCTCTGATCCAACAGGTCCCAGACGTGCTCAATGGGAATGAGATCCAGGATCTTCGCTGGCCATGGCAGAACACTGACATTCCTGTCTTGCAGGAAATCACGCACAGAACGAGCAGTATGGCTGGTGGCATTGTCATGCTGGAGGGTCATGTCAGGATGAGCCTGCAGGAAAGGTACCACATGAGGGGGGAGGATGTCTTCCCTATAACGCACAGCGTTGAGATTGCCTGCAATTACAACAAACTCAGTCCGATGATGCTGTGACACACCGCCCCAGACCATGACGTGCCCTCCACCTCCAAATCGATCCCGCTCCAGAGTACAGGCCTCGGTGTAACGCTCATTCCTTTGATGATAAACGCGAATCCGACCATCACTCCTAGTGAGACAAAACTGCGACTCGTCAGTGAAGAGCACTTTTTGCCAGTCCTGTCTGGTCCAGCAACGGTGGGTTTGTGCCCATAGGCGACGTTGTTGCCGGTGATGTCTGGTGAGGACCTGCTTTACAACAGGCCTACAAGCCCTCAGTCCAGCCTCTCTCAGCCTATTGCGGACAGTCTGAGCACTGATGGAGGGATTGTGCATTCCTGGTGTAACTCGGGCAGTTGTTGTTGCCATCCTGTACCTGTCCCGCAGGTGTTATGTTCGGATGTACCGATCCTGTGCAGGTGTTGTTACACGTGGTCTGCCACTGCGAGGATGATCAGCTGTCTGTCCTGTCTCCCTGTACCGCTGTCTTAGGCATGCCCTGGCCAAATCTGCATTCCTCATGCCTCCTTGCAGCATGCCTAAGGCACGTTCACGCAGATGAGCAGGGACCCTGGGCATCTTTATTTTGGTGTTTTTCAGAACCAGTAGAAAGGCCTTTTTAGTGTCCTAAGTTTTCATAACTGTGACCTTAATTGCCTACCGTCTGTAAGCTGTTAGTGTCTTAACGACCGTTCCACAGATGCATGTTCATTAATTATTTATGGTTCATTGAACAAGCAGGGGAAACAGTGTTGAAACCCTTTACAATGAAGATCTGTGAAGTTATTTCGATTTTTACGAATTATCTTTGAAAGACAGGGTTCTGATAAAAGTACGTTTCTTTTTTTGCTGAGTTTATATACACACACATAGTCTAAGTCTATGTAAGGGAGGGGTAAAAGGTGGGACAGATGTCAAGGTAATGTGACTCCATGATCATTATGCTCAGAGATTAAACTCTCATCACAGTCTACATTTTACCCATCAAATGTTGCTATAAAAAAAAGTAGAACATATTGTAGATCTGCATTTGAGATATAAAGGAAAACGCAAGAGCCGGACCATTCAGACTGTTGACACTCAGTGACTCAACAGGAAAAGGTGCTATACAGAATAAGCGCCCTGAGAACCTGGAATAGTGCTATATAAATCCAATCCCATCCAGGGTGTCTATTGTTAACCTACAGTTTGTGATTGTACTGCATGATCTTACAGTATGTTTCTGTCTTGCTAGTGAGACAGACAATTATGTTGTCTTAATTGGTACTTATTTCGAAACAAGTGAGTCCAGTTCTCAAGGTTACTCAACAGCAAAACAGAATGAACCATCACAATGAAAATATTTTTGTATCAATCAGACTTCATGCCACAGTAAACATACATCATACTGAATTGAAAATACATTAATTGAGAGACATACAGTATCTTCTGCAGGTCACATGATGAGATCTTTATGATGACTCAAATTCCATCAAATGTTCAAGCCGAAGTTTTTCAAATCTTCTTTTTTACAAGTTTTTGGACATGAGAGATTTTTTTTTAATTCCCAGGGTTCTATGCTCACGATAGGGTGAGAATCTATTTTCAAATGCTGAATGTGAATTCGGCTGGGCCAGAAAAAATAAGGACAATTGTGTAGTAGTCAATGTCCTCGTTCCGGTGTATTTTTAATAGTTCTATACAAACCCACCAAAAAATATAATTAAGGAGGAGTAGATCGAAGATTTAAGTCCAACAACATGCACTCCTCTGTCAGTGTTCTCTGACCTTAGAAAATATACTGTTTTCCTTCACCTATGTATTGTTTTGCAGAGCACTCGGGTGGACAGTATCTGATAGACCAGATGAACCCCATGCGCATAACATTGTACATGGCCAGAAGTACTCTGAGGACACAAGATAGCCAGTCTTACAAGGGCATCAACTCATGAGAGGAGTGAGTAAAAACTGGGAAAAATAAAAAAAGTTTACAAATGATTGCTCTCATTTGCTAACCTCCTCTCTCTCTCACACACACACACTCAATTAGTTATTGTGTAACATTACAGATGTTCATTCTACTTTGTTTGCTATTCTCCCCATGTTTAACTTCTAGTTCCTCCCAATCCCGGATCCGGGAGCACCCCCCACAGTAAAAAAGCTGACTAGCATAGCCTAGCATAGCGTCACAAGTAAATACTAGCATCTAAATATCATTAAATCACAAGTCCAAGACACCAGATGAAAGATACAGATCTTGTGAATCCAGCCATCATTTCTGATTTTTAAAATGTTTTACAGGGAAGACACAATATGTAAATCTATTAGCTAACCACGATAGCAAAAGACACAACTTTTTTTTCTCCACCATTTGTTTCCTGCATGGGCAGCTATCACAATTTCGACTAAATAAAGATATATATAGCCACTAACCAAGAAACAACTTCATAAGATGACAGTCTGATAACATATTTATGGTATAGCATATGTTTTTTTAGAAAAATTTGCATATTTCAGGTATAAATCACAGTTCTACATTGCAGCTGCAATCTGAAATAGCGTTGGAAGCAGCCGGAATAATTACAGAGACCGACGTCAATTACCAAAATACTCATCCTAAAACATTTCTGAAAAATACACAGCATACAGCAAATGAAAGACCAACATCTTGTGAATCCAGCCATCATTTCTGATTTTTTTAATGTTTTACAGGGATGACACAATATGTAAATCTATTAGCTAACCACGTTAGCAAAAGACACCAGTTTTTTACTCCATCAGTAGCTATCACTAATTCGACTAAATAAAGATATATATAGCCACTAACCAAGAAACAACTTCATAAGATGACAGTCTGATAACATATTTATGGTATAGCATATGTTTTTTTAGAAAGATGTGCATTTTTCAGGTATAAATCATAGTTTACCATTGCAGCCACTATCACAAAACTCACCAAAGCGACTAGAATAACTACAGAGAGCAACGTGTATTACCTAATTAATCATCATAAAACATTTCTTAAAAATACACAGCGTACAGCAATTGAAATACACAGATCTTGTGAATCCAGACAATATTTCAGATTTTTTTCAAAGTGTTTTACAGCGAAAACACAATATATCGTTATATTAGCATACCACATGAGCTAACATCACCCCAGCATTGATTCAAGGCAAAAAGCGCGATAACGTTATCACCACCAAAATATATAAATTTTTTCACTAACCTTCTCAGAATTCTTCAGATGACAGTCCTGTAACATCATATTACACAATGCATATAGAGTTTGTTCGAAAATGTGCATATTTAGCATCACAAATCGTAGTTATGCTATGTAATCTGTCAAAACATGGCATGCATTCTGGGCGGCGCCATCTTGGAAAGGCACCTAAGTTTACGATTATTTATTGATTAGATTGACAAAAAAAATACAGGTTGGACAGCTAATGAAAGATGCATTAGTTATTAATGCAACCGCAGAGTTAGATTTTTAAAATTAACGTTACTAGACATACAGTGTGCGTTACAGCCAGACTAGTGCCGCAACAATGGCCGACAAATGCGTTTACATTTTTCCACATAAATACAGAATAAAATCATAAATAGCTCTTACTTTTGGACGAGCTTCCATCAGTATCTTGGGCAAGGTGTCCTTTGTCCAAAATAATCGTTGCTTTGTTGTAAAACGTCCTCTTCAACTTCGGAACTAGCAGCTAACAATAGCTACGTGGCACACACATGTCCAAATCCTCAAACGCAATACTACGAAAATTCCGAAAATAGCAATATACTCGCATAAACTGATATAAATCGGTTTCAAATAACTTCGTTATGATGTTTCTAACACCTATATCGAATTAAATCACAGACGGATATATCTTAGGCCGATAACAAGAGCTTTTCAACATGCCATTCTGATGTCCTCTCTTGCGCCTTGGCGAGCGTCCAAAAGAACGGACATGTCACTCCATTGCCTTTTATAAACTCTGAGAAATACGTAGAGACTCCATTCCACTTCTCATTGGTTACTGACATCCAGGGGAAGGCGGGTGCAGTTCATTTCGATCCATAGGGCACACACAGAGCTTTAAACTGATCTGAGAACAGAGACTATTTTTCTGACCTTCGCATGTCCTGTCATGATTTTCGCTGTAGAAAGAGTTCTGGTTCACCCACAGACATAATTCAAACGGTTTTAGAAACTAGAGATTGTTTTCTATCCAATAGTAATAATAATATGCATATTGTACGAGCAAGAATTGAGTATGAGGCAGTTTAATTTGGAGACGATATTTTCCAAAGTGGAAACAGCACCCCCTGTATTGAGAAAAGGTTTTAACAGATATCTTGCTTGTCTGGGTATATAACAGTTTATTGGATGTGTGAAAAGTACATATGCTCATTCTGTTTTGTTTGATATTAATAGTCCATTTTTTTTTGCATGTTCTCTATGAACTATGGAACTTAAGATATGCACCTACTGTTACGGAAAAATATAAACTATTGGAACCAAGACTTAAAGATGGAGGGAAAGTTGGAACATTTTAATAGTCTGCACATTCTTGTGAATTGTTGCATTATTTGCTTGGATTGTTAAGTAGTTTGTGCTTACTGGCTTGTGGCTACTGCGATATTTATGAAAGCAAAGGCAAGGATTTAATGTGAATTGAAAAGTAAAACTCTATTGCCACGCCGCTCCTCAGACTCCTTCATCTCGTAGTGGGAATAGGGCCCTAGTAGTGTATACAGGTTCTTCCTTAGTTATTCTGGGGGTGGCCACACTGCTAGGGCAGAGGCATGCAAGTACTCACTGCTCTATTTGATGTATGAGGGACAATGGAGCGACTGTAGAGAGAAGAAAGACAGAATCCTGGGTTGAGAGGGGCGTATTGGCATTACTCTCCTGTGTGTGTGGTGTGTGTATTTGTGTTTGTCTGTCTGTCCTAATGATATATGTACTGAAGATGTAAATTAAGGACTTAGAGAGATTGGGGGCATGCTTGGCTGTGCTATCGATATCTTCATTACTTTTTACACATCATTATATATTAGATCTGAGGAACAAACCGTTATCTTTAGTGTGAGTTGATTGGGATTGAATCGCTGATCCAAACAATAATGTACTTTGAAATGAACATGATATCTACTGCCTTCAGAGGTGTATAATCAGTCTGTTACTGAGAGCAGATAGATAGCTATAGTTATAGAGGAAGTTTTAGTGACATAGAGACACAGAGGAAAAAGCTGGTTTAGGCGGGAGGAGTGCCTTTGTGGGACAATTCACACCATGACTGTAAACCCATCCTCTTTCTATTCACAAACCCACCTTCCAGTCATCATCACATACATTTCACAGAGACCACACATGGACACACACACACATGCAGATTGCAGTGAGACTTAAAGGCAAGACTGTGGCTCTGGTTGGTATAATCAGTCCATGTTTTCATAAAAAAATGTTTACTTTGTGTTAACCTGAACAAAATAATCAAATGAACAGCTTAGCTAGACTTCTATGATCTCTGTCCCAACACAAAAAAAGAAGAGTCTCTTTGATTGAATTGTTTGTAACTGAATCTAATGTGAAAATAGTGTGGGACCCAATATAGTACCAGGAGGTACCTCCTGCCATCTGTTGGCATTGGCAGTGCAACTCACGATGGTCTATTTGTTGTCTGTGGCCACTAGCTACCAGATCACACAAATAGCAACACTAGAAAAGACATACAATATTTCAATTGATAACCACACAGTTGTCTCATGAAGAGAATCTCAATCAAACGATGGATGAGAAAGAGACAGTAGAGCCACAGATACTAAATAAGATGATACTTTTAAAACTATATATAAACATCCACTTATTACTGTAGTCACAAGACTGCTTTATTTCCCAGAGAGCATGCAATCAATTGTGAAAATTTGGAGAGTCAGTGTCACCTCAAACAGATCACAACAGATTTCCACGATATTTTGTGAGTCTTGTTTGCCATAAAGTATTTGCACTAATCTCATCTTAATCTTGTGACATTTTCAATGAACCCTTTCTGTATGTCTATTCTAAGTGTACACAAGGTCTCACAGGCGTGACCCTATCACTACTTACAAAGACATGAAAAAAAATTGATTATCAGGGTTGGCAATTTTTAAGAACTGCATTTCCTGTGTTATGTTGACATCGTTTTGGTTAAGAAAAATAAACATTGTCTCAAGAGATTTTTTATTTTCTGGCAACTAATATCAAGGGATAAACTATGGGGAAAATACATAAAAGGTTCTCAATATTATCCTATTCATGCTCATTACCATTAATTTGTTATCCTCAAGTGTATACACTACAGCACAAAGATCTTGTCAATACTATTGCGATTTTGAATCAAGTATTACAGTATTTCCCCAGCTACTGGAATAGAACTTGACAATATAAATAACTATATCATCCATATAGTCCTTCTAATTAACTGCTTCTAAAAAATAACCATATCATCTGTGTTCATTTATTAAACTAATAAAACAAATGTTCAATATTTATATAGTACGGTATGTTTATTCACAGGTATAATTTTTTATGCTGTGTTAAAGTTCAAAAATAGAAATCTGATACAAGTCTAGTGACTACAAATGACCAATAGCAAATATTAGTTTCACAATAAAATACACAACCCAAAACATTTCTATGACGCCTATATTTCGTCTCTATATTGCTTCAGACAAACCATTTTTGTTTACGTAGCAAAGAAGTAAGCCCGGATATAGAGGTGGAGTTTTTCCCGACTGAGTTCATCAGCTTTGTCCTTTTTTTAACCTTAGAAAAACTTAAAGACTTTAACCTTCAAAAAACCTTACAAAGAAAGAACAGACAGAATGCCATCCCTCGGCACAGTAATTCTCCACTGGCTCCATGTCGTTTATCTCTCCATCCCAATTCCTCTCCTCCAACAGAGTCCTATCCTCTTTCTTCTCCTCCTTCTCTGTCAATTCAGGAACCAGGGGCAATGGATCCTTCTCTCCTCCACTGTTCCCCTTCTCTTTGAGCTTCATGTGGGAGTCCATGGGGGCCTTGCAGTTGGGGGTCTTCAGCACTTTCTCCCCTTTGCACGCATTGCTCCTCTTCTTCAGCTTGCCCACCAGTTGTTTCCAGTGCCTGACCTGTGCCTTCCTGTCACTGTAGGCTTGGCACAAGTCTGGCTGTCCAGTGTAGCGGCACCAGTAGGTCTGCTCCCCGGAGTTACAGCTGACCAGCAGATTCACCACGCCCTCCCCAGACGTATCCCAAGTACAGTTATGGCCAACCTTTGTGCTGAACCCTCCTGAGCTTGTTACAGAGTTCTTGGGCATCTTGTCTGCCAATGGTGGTGGGAGCTGCGACGTCTTGTCGTCGGAGATCTGGTGTTTGGCCTCGGTGCTGGGTAGGACACGAAGGCACAGGAGGAAGAACAGGGGCCACAGGAACCTCATGTCTGGTGGTGATTAGTGCTACTTGAAGGGTTCTTTATTCAAGTGCAGCCGAGCATCAGTAAGACGCCCGAAGGGAATCAAAACGGGATGCACCGAGATCAAAAGACCTACATGGAGTGAAAATGCAGAGGGAAAACAAAGTGAAACATAAATTAATTAAATACGCCCCATTTCTCTTCTTTTCATAAAAACACATGAGAAGTTTTACAACATTTTATATTCACTGCTTAGAACAAAAAGCATAATTCATAAGATGTTGTGTACCAATTGTACAGCACATTTAGAATGTGTATGATGTTTGTTTTCAGTGGACCTATTTCTAAATGAATCGTAATTTTAAAAAATGACTTTGTCACATCACATTAAATCAATATGAGAGGAATGCTTCAGCTCTACGCTTAAACACTGTAATATAGATCTCATGCCAAGCGAATCCTCTACGGAGCGAATCAAGAAAAGGGAGAGATGGAAATACTGCCACGGCAGCTATTTTAGGGGGGCAGCCACAACTGCAGCACTAACTGGTACATGGGACTAATCTGTATAAAAATCACCTCAACAAACATTTTGGAGTATGAATCCACTCATGCTTTTTACACGGGACTAATCTGAACATCCTTACTCGGAGTATATCCTGCCATGTGAAGGAAACCATATTGGATTGTTCCAAAATAGTGGTACATAACAAAGACATACACCAAAACAAACAGCCCCAAGCCGGTGCAGAATTTCCTTACTTCACTTATAAATAACAGGGAAAAGATACACATACATATGCAAACATACAGTACACCTGGTTGCAAAAACAAAATGTACCAATCAAATGATATCCAGTTCCAATATTTGGTATTCGGTATCTATGTAAATGTCGCACTTACCATGATGGGACCGTAGTGTCTGCTACTATTTGCGAATGCGGGGGCCCGGGACACTTGCATAAAAGAGGCTTATAGAAGAATAAAGGAGAATGGGGAGGGGTAGAGAGGGGAGGGGTAAGGGCTTAAATGGGTCTACCCAGACCTCCTTTAAGCAGTGCACTTCCTAACAATACTCCTCGTGACCCCCAGCCTAAAGACTGTGTGTGGGGGAGGTGGGGTTTGGGTCATGAAGTGTTGCCTCACACACCCCCATACCCAACACACCCCCTCTTCACAGCTAAGAAGACAATGTTCTCTAGAAATGTGATTCTATTTGCTTTTTTCTGTCCTGTCTTTAAGCTTCACTCTGCTGGTGATACTAAGAGAGTCCTTGACGAGGCGGGAGGTTTCTAGAAGACCAATCTCCGTTAAATTGTTCGCAATCAATGTGCTGCTAGCTGACTGCATTTAAGATACCATTGACTGTGATTAGACACTGATTGAGGCGTGTAGCGCTGCCCCTGTCCTCACTCCTCAGACCGTAGTGACAGGGAATCTAATTGTGAAGCAGAGGAGAAACACCTTGCTTTGCAGAAAAGTTAGCATAGTGTATGTAAATACAATGAAGATTGCCCTCAGCACAAGCTTCCATGGCAACACCTGGTAATTATTGCTTCATTTCTTTGCATAAGGAGGAACACAGACATATTGACTGATGGCCTGGCATTGCTATCATGTCACTCTGTATGGTGTCTGTATGTAGCCTCGCTACCTTTATAGCCTCGCTACTGTATATAGCCTCGCCAATGTTATTTTTCAATTTCTTTTTACTGTTGTTTTTATATCTTTACTTACCTATTGTTCACCTAATACCTTTTTTGCACTATTAGTTAGAGCCTGTAAGTAAGCATTTCACTGTAAGGTCTACACCTGTTGTATTCGGCGCACGTGACAAATAAACTTTGATTTGATTTGACTCTAGACAAAAGTGCACTGTTATGGTGCCAATGTCAATCAATTTTAAGATCATAGCATGAGACACTGTTCTTTTTGAGCTGTTTGTGTGTGTGTGTGTGTGTGTGTGTGTGTGTGTGTGTGTGTGTGTGTGTGTGTGTGTGTGTGTGTGTGTGTGTGTGTGTGTGTGTGTGTGTGTGTGTGTGTGTGTGTGTGTGTGTGTGTGTGTGTGTGTGTGTGTGTGTGTGTGTGTGTGTGTGGCAAATGAGAGCAACCATTTGTAAATTTTTTATTTTCACAGTTTTTCCTCACTTCTCTCATGAATTGATGCCCTTGTAAGACTGGCTATCTTGCGTCCTCAGAGTACTTCTGGCCATAAACAATGTTATGAGCATGGGGTTCATCTGGTCTATCAGATACTGTCCACCCGAGTGCTCTGCAAAACAATACATGGGTGAAGGAAAACAGTTTATTTTCTAACTAAGGTCAGAGAACACTGACAGAGGAGTGCATGTTGTTGGACTTAAAACTTCGATCTACTCCTCCTTTATTATATTTTTTGGTGGGTTTGTATAGAACTATTAAAAATACACCAGAACGAGGACATAGACTACTACACAATTGTCCTTATTTCTTTCTGACCCAGCAGATTCACATTCAGCAATCAAAAAGAGCTTCTCACCCTACTGTGAGCATACAGCCCTGGGGACATTTTTTAATCTCTCGGGCCCAAAAACGTGGGAAAAAATAAGATTAGAGAAACTTTGGCTTGAACAGTACACGGAACTAGAGTCATCGTAAAGATCTCATCATGGAAACTGCAGAAGATACTGTATGTCCCTCAAGTAATGTATATTTAATTCAGTAAGGTGAATTGTCTGTTTACTGTGCCATAAAGTCTGATTGATACAAAAATCTAAATCTTTTAATTTTGATGGTTCATTCTGTTTTGCTGTAATGTATCAGTGCTCATCAGTCATTGGAAATAAAAATTACACAACAAGTTGTAAATCGCAAATTCAACAATGAGCGGTTTGGAAGGAATCAGTGACTAACTGCAAGCATTGCAAACCAATCAATAGCCTGCTATTCAGTGGAGAGGGTGTGTGGTCCAAGTCTGGGTTTAAGGGTCTATTTTCCAGGCTTAAAAGGTTAAACATTCACATGCAACACCATGGGCCAGAAAAGGTTGAATACATTGGCCATGCTGTCAATCCAGCATGACTTCTGCCGCGTTCAAAACAACTGGAAACTCGGAACTGTGAAATATCAGACTTCAGTGAGTTCAAGACAACTGGGAACTCTGAAAAGAAATTCTCAGACTGGAAACATAAGTTTTGAACGGTCATCCGACTTGGAATTCCAAGATGGGAACTCTGGCCTCTTTCTAGAGCTCCCAGTTGTCTTGAAAGCACCATAAATTCAGAGAATGCCATACATTGATGACAAAGTTTGTTGACAAAATTTGGCACAAGAAGGACTACCTTCCTGTTGAAGTGAGCACAGCACAACAATGTGAGTCAAGCAATGTGTACAGTGCATTCGGAAAGTATTCAAACCCCTTGACTTTTTCCACATTTTGTTATGTTACAGCCATATGCTAAAATGTATTAAATAGTTTTCCCCCCCTCATCAATCTACACACAATACCCCATAATGACAAAGCCAAAACAGGTTACAGACTCAAGTCTTCCTGGGTATGACACTACAAGCTTGGCACACCTGTATTTTGGGAGTTTCCCCCATTCTTCACTGCAAATCCTCTCAAGCTCTGTCAGGTTGGATGGGGAGCGTCGCTGCACAGCTATTTTCAGGTCTCTCCAGAGATGTTCGATCAGGTTAAAATCTGAGATCTAGCTGGGCCACTCAAGGACATTCAGAGACTTGTCCCCAAGCCACTCATGCATTGTCTTGGCTGTGTGCTTAGGGTCGTTGTCCTGTTGGAAGATTAACCTTTGCCCCAGTCTGAGGTCCTGAGCACTCTGGAGCTGGTTTTCATCAAGGATCTCTCTCTACTTTGCTCCGTACATCTTTCCCTCGATCCTGACTAGTATCTCAGTCCCTGCCTCTGAAAAACATCCCCACAGCATGATTCTGCCACCAACATGCTTCACTGTAGGGATGCTGCCATTTTCAAGTTTTGCCATAGATTTTCATGACGATTTAAGTCAAAACTATAACTAGGCCACTAAGGAACATTCAATGTCATCTTGGTAAGCAACTCCAGTGCATATTTGGCCTTGAGTTTTAGGTTATTGTCCTGCTGGAAGGTGAATTTGTCTCCTAGTGTCTGTAGGAAAGCAGACCGACCCAGGTTTTCTTTTAGGATTTTGCTTGTGCTCAGCTCCATTCGTTTTTATTTTTATCCCCAAAAAAGAACTCCCTTGTCTTTGCTGATGACGAGCATATTCATAACATGATGCAGCCAGCATCGTGCTTGAAAATATGAAGAGTGGTGCTCTGTAATGTGTTGGATTTGCCCAAAACGTATGCTTTGTATTCAGGGCAAAATGTGAATTTCTTTACCCCATGTTTTACTTTGGTGCCTCATAGCAAACAGGATGCATGTCTTGGAATATTTTATTTTGTACAGACTTCCTTCTTTTCACTCTGTCATTTAGGTTACTATTGTGGAGTAACTACAATGTTGTTGATCCATCCTCAGTTTTCTCCAATCACAACCATTAAACTCTGTAACTGTTTTAAAGTCACCATTGGCCTCATGGAGAAATCCCTCAGTGGTTTCCTTCCTCTCTGGCAACAGAGTTAGGAAGTACGCCAGTATCTTTGTAGTGACTGGGTGTATTGATACACCATCCAAAGTATAATTAATAACTTCACCATGCTTAAAGAAATATTCAGTGTCTTCTTTTTTTTTCTATCAATAGATGCCCTTCTTTGCGAGGCAATGGAAAACCTCCCTGGTCTTCGTGGTTGAATCTGGGCTAGAAATTCACTACTCAACTGAGGGAACTTACAGACAATTTAATTAATTAGTAACACAACAAAATGTGGAAAAAGTCCTCTCAAGAGAATTAAATTTGCAGTTACACCAACTGGTAGGTTAATCACACAATTGTACAAATTGGTAAGAGAACTGGTGAAGAAAGTTACCCCTCTACGTACACATTTCTTTACCGGAATCTCTAAATGAAAATACTGGCAGATCCATAAAATGTCCTTGTACAGTAGTAGATCTAATTCAATTTAGAGGATTCTAAATGAATATCTAAGGTAGTTTAATAGAATTATATTGTTTAAAATGTATATGTTTATTAAGTAGTCTAGCTTGTCTCAGAGCAGCGCAAAACGGTGCTGAAATAGTTGACCACACGCGGGTAGACTATTGCTTGTTGGGGGTGATTTTCACACAGTAGCAGGGCTATTAAACTAATCGTTGGATAACAGATCAGATCTCGGAACTCATTGACACGCGTTACTGTGTGTTTCGATATTTTCTCTCTCACATGCACTTGCTGTCTTGACCTCTGAATGCTCGGCTATGAAAAGCGAACTGACATTTACTTCTACACTCTAAAAAGCAAAGGTTACTGGAGTATCCTTTAGGGGTTCTTCAAATTGAAACTATGGGGGAACCCCTATAAGTTCTTCGAAGAACCCTTGAAAAAGGTTTTTCGAAGAATCTTGTGGGAACCCCTATAAGTTCTTCGAAGAACCCTTGAAAAAGGTTATTCGAAGAACCCCTTATAATGGTTCCATGAAAAACCTTTTGGGGTTCCTTTTTTAACTCCCTGTCCACCCTTCCTCCATTATAAAAAAAATATTTTAATAATAATAATACAAATATTGACAATATTGATTTAAATAATTCATTGTTTATTTAGTGGCACCACAAATGTGAATTCATATTTACAAAACAATTTACCAAAAAAAACATATTACAAAATTACAACATCTCTGCAGACATGTCAGACTATAGTAAATAATAAGTTTACTTTGTACAGTGCTTTTCATTACAATTTCCAGCGAGACTATTCAAGCCATCGACTCACTGATGGTTGAAGACGATAGGCGATCGGCAAATGCAGTCTGGAATCTGCTGGCATCACAGCACAACATCAACATCGCTCTAATCACAGTCAGAAGACAGTTGAAGAAATTTGATTGGACTTATGGAAAGGCTCCGTAAGACATATTATATACACTACTACCGTTCAATATTTTGGGTCACTTAGAAATGTCCTTGTTTTTGAAAGAAAAACACTTTTTTTGTCCATTAAAATAACATCAAATTGATCAGAAATACAGTGTAGACATAGTTAATGTTATAAATGACTATTGTAGCTGAAAACGGCAGATTTTTAATGGAATATCTACATAGGCGTACAGAGGCCCATTATCAGCAATCATCACTCCTGTGTTCCAATGGCACGTTGTGTTAGCTAATCCAAGTTTATCATTTTAATTGATCATTAGATTGATCATTAGAAACCCCTTTTGCAAATATGTTAGTACAGCTGAAAACTGTATTGATGATTAAAGAAGCAATAAAACTGGCGTTCTTTAGACTAGTTGAGTATCTGGAGCATCAGCCAGAAACAAAGACCTTTCTTCTGAAACTCTTCAGTCTATTCTTGTTCTAAGAAATGAAGGCTATTCCATGCGAGAAATTGCCAAGAAACTGAAGATCTCGTACAACGCTTTGTAGTACTCCCTTCACAGAATAGCGCAAACTGGCTCTAACCAGAATAGAAAGAGGAGTGGGAGGCCCCGGTACACAGCTGAGCAAGAGGACAAGTACATTAGAGTGTCTAGTTTGAGAAACAGATGCCTCACAAGGCCTCAACTGGCAGCTTCATTAAATAGTACCCGCACAAACACCAGTCTAAACGTCAACAGTGAAGAGGTGACTCCAGGATGCTGGCCTTCTAGGCAGAGTTGCAAAGAAAAAGCCATATCTCAGACTGGCCAATAAAAATAAATGAATAAATGGGATAAATAACACAAGACACTAGACAGAGAAACTCTGCCAGCGAGACTATTCAAGCCATCGACTCACTGATGGTTGAAGATGATGAGCGAGTGCTGCAAAACCAGTTTGGATTTAAGTATAACTTTTGTATGACGGATGCCTTTAGTAGGAGGTCTAATGCTTTAATATTTAATCATTTCTGCCCTCTGAATTCATATTCATTTCATTATATAAATAGGACCATGTGCACCTTCATCAGATGAACCGCAACATGTCAGCTAAAGCAATTTAATTCATGAATGCATAAATGTCAGCTTTTAAATGCTTTATTATCCAAATGTTTAAAGTGCGTGTGGGCGACAGAGAGAATGCATTTGACTGTTAGTGCTTTCAGGAGGAACGGAAAATTGCCATCGAAAATCTCTTCCCAACTATTTTGCAAACTATATGGCTTTACACCAATAATTACATTTAGAGGATTGGAGGATTCTAAATGAACATCTAACTGCCATTTTTTGTTAGGGAAAATCTGGAAAATGACATGCGCAAGAGATGGTGGTAATATTTTTCCATTTAGAGACTATAATACATGGCATTCAGGTCAGGATAAACAAAACATTTCTTTATTAAAGACTATCAGAAAGAATGTTGGTACTTACTTATTTTGATCCAAAGCCATGAATGAGTGAGTCACTCAGCTTTATGTAGGTGCCGGGGCTATATGACTGCGCCATCAACTTGATTATTTAGCAGACATCACTTGCTTATATTCAGTCAACACATACAGTTGAAGTCGGAAGTTTACATATGCTTAGATTGGAGTCATTAAAACTCGCTTTTCAACCACTCCACACATTTCTTGCTAACAAACTATAGTTTTGGCAAGTCAGTTAGGACATCTACTTTGTGCATGACACAAGTAATTTTTCCAACAATTGTTGACAGACAGATTATTTCACTGTATCACAATTCCAGTGGGTCAGAAAATTACATACACTAAGATGACTGTGCCTTCAAACAGCCTGGAAAATATAATAAAATTATGTAATGGCTTTGAAAGCTTCTCATGGGCTTATTGGCATCATTTGAGTCAATTGGAGGTGTACCTGTGGATGTATTTCAAGGCCTGCCTTCAAACTCAGTTCCTCTTCGATTGACATCTAGAGAAAATCTAAAGAAATCAGCCAAGTCCTCAGAAAAAATGTAGACCTCCACAAGTCTGGTTAATTCTTGGGAGCAATTTCCAAATTCCTGAAGGTACCACGTTCATCTGTACAAACAATAGTACGCAAGGATAAACACCATGGAACCACGCAGCCGTCATACCGCTCAGGAAGGAGATGTGTTCTGTCTCCTAGAGATGAACGTACATTGGTGCGAAAAGTGCAAATCAATCCCAGGACAACAGCAAAGGACCTTGTGAAGATGCTGGAGGAAACAGGTACAAATGTATCTATATCCACAGTAAAACGAGTTCTATATCGACATAACCTGAAAGGCCACTCAGCAAGAAAGAAGCCACTGCTCAAAAACCGCCATAAAAAAGAAATGTCCTCTGGTCTGATGAAACAAAATTAGAACTGTTTGGCCATAATGACCATCGTTATGTTTGGAGGAAAAAGGGGGAGGCTTGCAAGCCGAAGAACACCATCCCAACCATGATGCACTGGGGTGGCAGCATCATGTTGTGGGGGTGCTTTGCTGCAGGAGGGACTGGTGCACTTCACAAAATAGATGGCATCATGAGGGAGGAAAATTATGTGGATATATTGAAGCAACATCTCAAGACATCAGTCAGGAAGTTAAAGCTTGGTCGCAAATTGGTCATCCAAATGGACAATGACCCCAAGCATACTTCCAAAGTTGTGGAAAAATGGCTTAAGGACAACAACACCAAGGTATTGGAGTGGCCATCACAAAGCCCTGACCTCAATCCTACAGAACATTTGTGGGCAGTTCTAAAAAAGCGTTTTTGAGCAAGGAGGCCTACAAACCTGACTCAGTTACACCAGCTCTGTCAGGAGGAATGGGCCAAAATTGACCCAACTTATTGTGGGAAGCTTGTGAAAGACTACCCGAAACGTTTGACCCAAGTTAAACAATTTAAAGGCAATGCTACGAAATACTAATTGATTGTATGTAAACTTCTGCCCCACTGGGAATGTGATGAATAAATAAAAGCTGAAATAAATCACTCTCTACTATGATTCTGACATTTCACATTCTTAAAATAAAGTGGTGATCCTAACTGACCTAAAACAGGGAATTTTTACTAGGATTAAATGTCAGGAATTGTGAAAAACTGAGTTTAAATGTATTTGGCTGAGGTGTATGTAAAGTTCCGACTTCAACTGTATATCTGTACCTGGGGCAAAGACTTTGTGTTTTCCTGTGGCAAAAGATCAGGATATCACCAGGTTGCTTCCCGAGGCTGTGAGTCAGTCACCAGGGCCTGATACTGTCATGGTTCATGTGTGGTCAAAGGACATTATGAAGGACAGCTCAGAACAGCTGAAGATGGATTTAAAAGAACTGATTGGGTCATTACTCGACACCAACAAACGCCCTATAATATCTGGCCCTCTGCCCTCCCTAAATCATGGCATTGAACAGTTCAGCAGACGTTTAGCCCTCCATAACTGGCTACGAGACTTTTGCAGATCTGTGGGTGTAACATTTCATGACACTTTTGATACCTTCTGGAAATAAATCTTGTATCATAAGGAAGATGGGATCCACCCAAATAATTTGGGTTCCTGGATCCTTTCACGTCATTATAAGGCTGCATTGAGACAATAATTTATCAATGACCCAAGTCCAGCTCATTTAATCCCTACCATTGTATCGCTGAGTTGTCATAATGCTTCAGCAAATGTACATTATCCTAGGGGAGTTGGAAGACACAATGTAAGTAACCTAATTTATGTCCCTCTTACTGCCTTGAATGTCTCTGCTGATCCTACAGCTATTGTATGCAGTAATCATATGCATATGAACCAGAGTAATACTGTTAGCACTGAGGTGGTGTGCCCTAGTAGGAAGTCCACTGTGTGCAGCTCACCCTGCACTAATTAAAATAACAAGAGGATATCTACCTCTGTTAAGCTTCCCAGTAAAGAATGAAAAACAATTACACAGAAAAGTGTTAAAAATAGCCCACGTTAACATATGTACAGTACCAGTCAAAAGTTGACATACCTACTCAAAGGGTTTTTCTTTACTTTTACTATTTTCTACATTTTAGAATAATAGTGAACACATCAAAAAATATGAAATAACACATATGGAATCATGTAGTAACCAAAAAAGTGTTAAACAAATCTAAATACATTTTATTTTTTAATTTCTTCCCTTTGCCTTGATGACAGCTTTGCACACTCTTAGCATTTTCTCAATCAGCTTTTTTTATTTATTTAAATTGAACCTTTATTTAACTAGGCAAGTCAGTTAAGAACAAATTCTTATTTACAATGATGGCATACACCGGCCAAACCCGGCCGACGCACTATACACACATGTACACGTGTATTTTGTAGATATGTGGTAGTAGAGTAGAGGCCTGAGGGCACACACTTAATGTTGTGAAATCTGTTAGCCAGCTACCTAAGTTGATAAATAATTAGATTTCCCACTACTATAAAACAGTAGTATGTTAGCCAGCAATACACAATATGGATTTCAGTAAATAAATTAAAGTTAGCTAGCTAAGTGGCTTGCAGGAAAAATACCTTAATTAGCTAGCCACTGTATTTGTATTATGTCCTCTTGGTGCTGGCATTGGCATTGGCTGTAGCTGAGCTTGTAACTAAATCCAACTCTTTGTTTTGAATCTTCCTAGATATATTCCGGTTGAAACATGCATGGTTGAATATCAACATGTAGCCAAAAAAATGCTCCATCAAATTTGCGTTGATGAGAGGAATCACTTGAAGCCATTGTGGTCTGGTCAGTTGTTTCAGTTTTGCTCAAAGGATTATGTTGTTAGTGTCCGCCTCCTTTTCAAAAAAGCCTGCCTTAGGGAAGGGACATGGCCAGAGCACAAAGCACCGCCCCACACGAGTTGTAGTCTTTCAGAGACTGGAAAAAATGTGTCAGCTTGTATATTTGTGACCGACCGGCTCAAATCCGACTCATGTAGCAAAATTTGAAATTGTGTTTTTTACATTGGATAAAAGTAGAGACAGAGCTACAAATTTGTATATCAACAACTACAGTTGAGGAACAATGGGAAAGTAATTCTGCTTTGAAAGTTGATAAACTTATAAACTCACTTTTGAGAAAATGACCTACTACCGGAGAGCACTTCTTTGTCTACACCCATTCAGCATCATTCACACTCTCTTAAGCTTTAGCCCCACCCGTCTCTTTAAGGGTTGATCGGAGCGTTCTGTACTAACAACAGCAGTCAAACACCCAAGCTAACTTGCTAGCTACTTCCAGACACAAATGAGAGAACAGCTCACTGAACATTACTCGCCCTAGCAGAGCTGGTTAGGCTGTTATGTTATCCAGAGCGTTGGTGACTGCAACTGTGCTGTCAGATTTGTCCGTTTGTAAATTCAGAGCATTTTGCTCTCGGAGTGTTCAGAGCACACACTGGACACTCTGGCCGATGACTAGGGTTGATCTGAAATGTCTGACCTCACAACGGCAGTCAACGCCCAAGCTAACTGGCTAACATTGGCTAGCTTGCTAGCTAATTCCAGGCACAAATGAGAGAACACCCCACTCTGACCATTTTACTCACCCTAGCAGAGCTGGTTAGGCTGTTTTCATGTTTTCCAGAGCTTTGATGACTGTAATTGTGCTGCTGGCAACAATTTAATTAAGTTTTTTTGCTGACGTTTACTGACACCGGCCATATTCAACGGGTGTTGAGCGTTCGTAAATTCATCAGTTATTCTGAAATCTGGCACACTCAGACGAGAGTGCTCTGAAATCGGAGTAGATGGCCAGATTGAATTTATGAATGCACCCAAAGTGGTTAATAAAGACTATGTCAAATAATAGAAACGTGTAATATCTGAAAATGTAGCTAGCTAGGCTATCTTACCCGTGGTCTGAAATCAGAGTAGATAGACATACTAGCTGGTAAATTCGCTCTGGCTATCAACAGTTGTTGCAGTGACATTCTATTGAAATGGATCCTTGCATAGTGGAACCATAATCCCAACTCATGACGTTACTACCCTGCATGAATTCGCAGGTAGCTAACCAACCAGGTTCAATATTAGTTAGCTAATTACATTAGGCGCTATAACTAGTCAAGCAAATGGCTCTGATATACGAATAGTAAGATCATTCACAAAATGTTAGCTAGCAAGCCAGCCAGCTAACGTTAGCAAGCTAACAGTACACTTTAACTTGAAATAAAACCCCTTTCTGTGAAAATTAGAAACGTGTAATATCGGAAAATGTAGCTAGCTAGACTATCTTACCAATATACATCATGGATGGACGCGTCTCCTGTCGGATGCCATGGTTGTCCTTAGTATGAAGATGTAATCCGGAGACAGGTGTCTCTTTAGCTATCATACTCGTATTCAACTGATTTCAAAACTCGGGCCTCCAGAAAGTGGAGAGCAACACTTATGCAGTTTTACTACGCGATATATTAAAAAAAGTCACGTTAGACAGGATTACCTAGACATACTGACCAGCTCAAATAGACAGAACCGTGCAACATGGCAGACCAATCCAAACTCATCTCTCGGCATGTCCAGCCCACCCATTATCTCTGCCAATCATGGCTAGCAGGAAGGTTGCAATCTTTTTCTGTGGCTAAACCAACTAGGCTTCTAATTTAACAATTGTATTCGTATTTACAGATGGCATACAAGTTTGCTATTAAGGCACATGAAAGTTCACATGCTTGAGAAGGCATTTCTGCCAAAAAACACATTTTGATTTAAAAGAAAGTTTACGTTCAAACAGCTCTCCTGTGCAGTGACCCACGACATACACCTAAGCTGTGTTCGAATACCCATACTAACACACTGTATACTACATACTTAATGAGTATATACTACACACTATGTAATATTAGTTCATTTTAGTATTTTTATTTTATTTTTTATTTCACCTTTATTTAACCAGGTAGACTAGTTGAGAACAAGTTCTCATTTACAACTGCGACCTGGCCAAGATAAAGCAAAGCAGTGCGACACAAACAACAACACAGAGTTACACATGGAATAACAAACATACAGTCAATAATACAATAGAAAAAGTCTATATACAGTGTGTGCAAATGAGGTAGGATAAGGGAGGTAAGGCAATGAATAGGCCATAGTGGCTAAATAATTACAATATAGCAATTAAAAACTGGAGTGAAAAATGTGCAGAAGATGAGTGTGCAAGTAGAGATACTGGTGTGCAAAGGAGCAAAATACAGATGGGCTATGATGGGCTATGTCCAGGTGCAGTGATCTGTGAGCTGCTCTGACAGCTGGTGCTTAAATCTAGTGAAGGAGACATGAGTCTCCAGCTTCAGTGACTTTTGCAGTTTGTTCCAGTCATTGGCAGCAGAGAACTGAACGGAAAGGCGGCCGAAGGAGGAATTGGCTTTGGGGATGACCAGTGAAATATACCTGCTGGGGCGCGTGCTACAGGTGGGTGCTGCTATGGTGACCAGTGAGCTGAGATAAGGCGGGGCTTTACCTAGCAATGACTTATAGATCACCTGGAGCCAGTGGGTTTGACGACGAATATGACGCGAGGACCAGCCAACGAGAGCATACAGGTCGCAGTGGTGGGTAGTATATGGGGCTTTGGTGACAAAACGGATGGCACTGTGATAGACTGCATCCAATTTGCTGAGTAGAGTGTTGGAGGCTATTTTGTAAATGACATCGCCGAAGTCAAAGATCGGTAGGATAGTCAGTTTTACAAAGGTATGTTTGGCAGCATGAGTGAAGGATGCCTTGTTGCGAAATAGGAAGCCGATTCTAGATTTAATTTGGGATTGGAGATGCTTAATGTGAGACTGGAAGGAGAGTTAACAGTCTAACCAGACACCTAGGTATTTGTAGTTGTCCACCTATTCTAAGTCAGAACCGTCCAGAGTAGGGATGCTGGACGGGCGGGCAGGTGTCGGCAGCGAAAAGCATGCATTTAGTTTTACTTGCATTTAAGAGCAGTTGGAGGCCATGGAAGGAGAGTTGTATGGCAATGAAGCTCGTCTGGAGGTTAGTTAACACAGTGTCCAAAGAAGGGCCAGAAGTATACAGAATGGTGTCGTCTACGTAGAGCTGGATCAGAGAATCACCAGCAGCAAGTGCGACATCATTGATGTATACAGAGAAAAGAGTCGGCCCCAAGGATTGAACCCTGTGGCACCCCCATAGAGACTGCCAGAGGTCCGAACAACGGGCCCTCCGATTTGACACACTGAACTCTGTCTGAGAAGTAGTTGGTGAACCAGGCTAGGCAGTCATTTGAGAAACCAAGGCTGTTGAGTCTGCCGATAAGAATGTGGTGATTGACAGAGTCAAAAGCCTTGGCCAGGTCGATGAATACAGCTGCACAGTATTGTTTCTTATCGATGGCGGTTATGATATCGTTTAGGACCTTGAGCGTGGCTGAGGTGCACCCATGACTAGCTCGGAAACCAGATTGCATAGCGAAGAAGGTACGGTGGAATTCGAAATGGTTGGTGATCTGTTTGTTAACTTGGCTTTTGAAGACCTTAGAAAGGCAGGGTAGGATAGATATAGGTCTGTAGCAGTTTGGGTCTGGAGTGTCTCCCCCTTTGAAGAGGGGGATGACCGCGGTAGCTTTCCAATCTTTAGGGACCTCAGACAATATGAAAGAGAGGTTGAACAGGCTAGTAATAGGGGTTGCAACAATTTCGGCGGATAATTTTAGAAAGAGAGGGTCCAGATTGTCTAGCCCGGCTGATTTGTATGGGTCCAGATTTTGCAGCTCTTTCAGAACATCAGCTATCTGGATTTGGGAGAAGGAGAAATGGGGGAGGCTTGGGCAAGTTGCTGTGGGGGGCGCAGGGCTGTTGACCGGGGTAGGGGTAGCCAGGTGGAAAGCATGGCATCATTTAAACCTTGCGAAGTCACCACGTGTGGGAGCTGGAACTAAACAGTTAACTAAGGTGTATTGAGCAGGGCTAGGGGCTCTACAGTGAAATAAGGCAATAATTACTAAAGGCATATTGACATTAGGGAGAGGTATGCGTAGCCAGGTGATCATAGGGGTCCAGTGAGTGGCTTGGCGGGCCGGGGAGACACGGTGATTCAGGCAGCTAGCGGGCCGGGGCTAGCAAGCTAGCAGAAGGGCCTTAGAGGGACATCACGATGGAAGAAGTCAGTTGTAGCCCCCTCGTACTGTTACGTCGGCAGACCAGTCGTCATGGATCAGCAGGGCTCCGTGTGGTAAAAGGGTCCAGGCCAATTGGCAAAATAGGTATAGTTGCCGAAGAATTTGTCCGATGGGTCTCCGATGGGTCTCTTAAGCTAACAGTCCGATATGCTCTAGACAGCTAGCAGGCCGCGGCTAGCAGGCTAGCAGATGGGCATTCAGGGGACGTTGCGACAGAGAAGCCATTTGAAAACCCCCCTCGGGCAAATTACGTTGGTAGTCCAGTCGTGATGGGTCGGCGAGGGTCCAGGCCAATTGGCAAAATAGGTATTGTAGCCAAAGGAGTAGCTGATGGACCTCTTCGGCTAGCCGGGAGATGGGCCTAGCAAAGGCTAGCTCCAGGCTAATTGGTTCTTGCTTTGGGACAGAGACATTAGCCAGAAGTGGCCACTTGGATAGCAGCTAGCTAGCTGCGATGATCCAGGTGAAGGTTCAGAGCTTGCGGTAGGAATCCGGAGATATGGAGAAAAATAAGTCTGATTTGCTCTGGTTTGAGTCGCGCTGTGCAGACTGGCAAGAGTTGTCTGGACTAAAGGTAGCTGATGACCAATAGCAGAGGCTAGCTGACTACTAGCTAGTAGCTAGCTAGCTGGCTAGCTCCTGTTGGGGGTTATAGTTCTGAAGTAAAGAAAATAGCAGATCCATACCACATTGGGTGAGGCGGATTGCAGGAGAGTATGTTGAAGTTGAGGTTAAGAAAACTATATTTTTTAATATATGCGAAGAAAAAAGATACAAAAAGATATAGACACGATATAAACACGGGACACGACGAGGACAAAAGATGTCTGACTGCTAAACCATCTTGGATCTTTGTAAACAAACAGTATCCTTTCAGTTGAGCATACTAGCTCTTCGCCCGTCTACCGGAAGTTGATGCTGTTGCTATGCAACCTCTTGCTAGCTAGTTAGCATAACAAATTACTAGTTAGACATTTTACGACTTCGGGTGTGTTATTTAAATTCAATCTGGAGTGCTCTAGTAAATTCAGAGCGTTGTTAGATTGTCAGTTTCTAAATTCAGAGTGTTTCACTCTCGGAGTGCACACTGGACACTCAGGCCGAGGAGTAGGATTGATTTGAGTTTGAGCGTTCCGACCGTACAACGGTAGTCAAGCACCCAAGCTAACGTTGGCTAGTTTTCTAGCTACTTCCAGACACAAATGAGACCACTCTAACCATTTTACTCGCCCTAGCAGAGCTGGTTAGACAGTTTTCATGTTATCCAGAGCTTTGGTGACTAACTATGCTGCTGGCAACAATTTAATTACGCTTTTTTGCCAACGTTTACTGACACTGGCCATATTCAACAGGTGTTGAGTGCTCGTAAATTCCTTATTTTGAGCTCTGGTACACTCAAATGAGAGTGCTCTGAAATCAGAGTAGATAGCCAGAGCGAATTTACGAAAGCACCCGAATGTCCATTGAGAACGCACAACGACCATACCATTTAGCCAAGCTAAGAATGACGAGAATAATCAAGTCAATAGACATTGAGTAGTTAGTTAGATAGCCTATAGTTAATATACTGGCAAGTTTGATGTATAAGTAGCCAACTAACGTTAGGTAACGTTAGCTAGCTAACAACATACTGCTGTAATGATATGTTATGTGGTTCGTAACTGTCAGCCAACATTGTCAGCCAACATAACGTGTAAGGTAACTTATTTCAAAAGTCATTACTTTATTACATAGCTCACTTAATATTTGTCATAATTAGTTAAAGCAATGAATTTGTATCCGCTCTCGTTGTACTTCTACTGCATATTTTCTGCCATTTTCTTCAAATCTGAAAACTATGAGAAGCCGGCCTATTTCCTGAAGAATTCATTATGGGCCCAAAAGTACAGAAATAGCATCCTCTGCGTGTATACTTTTTTATTTTTTATTTTGGCAAATTTAGTACGACATCTGGGAACTTTTGGCATACTAACTATATCCATACTATGACCAATAAGCATACTATATACTCAATTCACGTCACACATAGTACAGTGGGTGTAGTTAGTATGAGTATTTGAACACAGCTCTAGGTTCCTGAAATGGGTCACATTTAGCAACAAATCCACTGATAGGAACACCGCTGAAAGATGTCCAATGGCTCTATCGAACAAGAACAACCATATCTACACGCATAAAAATGTATAGTGTGATCAATAACACATAGAGCCATAAATGCCACAAAGCAGGACTACATTTACTTTTGAAAGTACCATGCTCAGATTCCTAATGACATCTCAGATTTCATTATTTGCAGAGACAGTTTCATTGCAAACAAGACACACAATTGGCATAGAACAAATATGACAAGATGAACTCATAGGCCTCTCTCTCTGTCCATTCTTATCCTGTAATTTAGGTAATTTGTAGGGTATTTAAAAAGTATTCCGCTAATATGTAAAATTATGTATAATTGCATAAATGTTTTATTCATTCTCGGACCTGCAAATACTATGATAGATTCATGCAATGCTTCTACTATAAAGGAGATTTTTTCACCCTTACTCTTGTCTACAGTGGTCTGCGAACCCACAACCTTCTGGCCCACTGTCCTGTGCTCTATCAAAATACCTGTGTTTACATATAATGCTTACAGAACAAAGAACAGTTTATAAAACTGCATATCTGAAGGCTCTGGTCTGTCCAAGAAGTGAGGGTAAACAGCAGACATGTTTTCTGAAATTCCCTTTGTTTGAATTATTATGTTGGGTACACTTGTTTTTTCAAGCGTTCAGGGAGGGTTTAGGTAAAATATAATTTTCTTAATGGAGGGCCATCCATTTTCATTTCAGAGAGGTCCGATTTTTTCCATGTAACCCTTATTATAAATAACGTTCAGTCTATAAGATAGTTTGCACTCTGAAACAGGTTCTTATCAAGGATTTGCCTATATTTGGCTCCAATTATTGTTCCCTCTATCTTTACCATTCCCTGACACTGAAAAGCATACCCATAGCATGACACTGCCACCAACACGCTTCATGGTAGGGATGATGTTAGACAGGTGATGAGCTGTACCGGGTTTTCTCCAGACATAGCGCTTTGCATTCAGGCCAAATAGTAAAATGTTTGTCTCATCAGACCACAGAATCTTTTGCCCTATGCTATTAAAGTCTTTCACGTGCCTTTTTGGAAACTTCAGGCATGCTGTCAAGTCCCTTTTTCTCAGGGGTGGCTTCCACTCTCCCATAAAGCTCAGATTGCTGAAGTTCTGTAGTTCTTCTGGCAGGTTCTCCCATCTCAGCCAAGGAACTCTGTGGTTTTGTCAGAGTGGTCATTGGGTTCTTGGTCTCCTCCCTGACCAAATTGCTTCTTGCCGGGCTGCTCAGTTTAGTCGGACGGTCAGCTCTAGGCAAAGTCTGGGTGGTTCCATATTTTTTTAATTTCCCAATGATGAGACCGCTGTGCTCTTGGAAACGTTAAACACTCTAGAAACTGTTTTTTACCCTTCCCTAGATATATGCCTCATCACAATTCTATCTCAGAGATCTACAGACAGTTCTTTGGACTTCATGGTACAGTTTCTGCTCTGACATGCACTGTCAATTGTGGGACCATATATAGACAGTTGTGTTTCTTTCTAAATCATGTCCAAAATATGCCACAGGTGGACTCCAATCAAGTTGTAGTGACATCTTAAGGATTAATTTGGAGTGGCATAGCAAAAGGGTGTGAATACTTATGTTACTGAGATATTTCTGTACTTCATATTCAATAAATGTTCTAACATTTTTAAAAGCACGTTTTCACTTTGTCATTGTGTGGCACTGTGTGTAGATGGGTGGGAAAAAAATATGGAATATGTCAAGTGGTATGAATATTTTCTGAACGCACTGTGTGGGTGTGTGTGTGTGTGCGTACACGTTTATTTGTGCTCATGCGTGTGGGAATACAGTGTATGCTCAAGTATACTTGTTTGACCTATGTATTTTCAATATAACTCATTTCCTTTTATGCAGGCATTTATCAGAAGCTGGTTCTCTTTTGCCTAAAAGTTAATTTCCCACATTCTTCAATAGTATTTCAAACAAAAACATTTTATAATTAAAAATTCTATATTTTGATCAAGTCACTGCATGTATGAGTCCAAGCTCAAATGTTAAACTGCAAAATTGTAAAAAATAATTACGGTCTTTGAAATGTCTCTTTAAATATCTGCAGCCATTTGGAAAACTAAATGAAGGGTAGGTGATGAGGATAATGTCATATCAATATGCTGAAATATCATCACTAATAACACGAGATGACAGCATGACATTACAGCAGCTGGCTTGTGTATGAAACACACCTGTGTGTACACTACACTCCACACACCTGCCATGCGGTTCACCAGGTCACATCTCTCAGTGTCCAGAGACTGCTACTCTGTTTTTCAACCCTTTGTCCATTGAAGATGAAAGGGGCACTTGAAAAATATGGCTTGGTTGTAGATCCAAAAGGACCATTCAAATAGGGGAAAACTTAGGTGTTGATATTAGGCCAGTAATAACCACTACAAAATGTCTGTCCAGAACAATGAATAGTCAGAATGTCCAGGTAAGGGGGTTTAATTGACAGGAAGGATCCCCACACACACACACATGGACATCAATGTACTGTAGATAGTGGTTCTAAAAGGGTGGAAAATAAAAGGACATATTATAGTACACAATAATACGTAAAAGGGGTAAAGCTATATACAGATACACCTTGACTTTACTGAATGATAATGCAGCACATGAATATGAATGACAATAGCAGGATAAAGCTGCAGTCTTTACTACTACATAATACAGATCCAATATGCTCTGACTGTAAAGTATAATGTGGCCCGAGAGTACACATGACCACCGCATGGTGCGAAAACTGTCACTAAACCAAGTAATGGCGGACAGAGTAAGAGGCTCACCAAACCGACTCAACATGCTACACTTGGCTAATAAGCTGCTGCAATAGAGAGCAGGCTGTACAGTACAACAAACTCTGCATAGAATGTAACTACTATAACAAAGCTATTACTATTGTACGTATAAGCATAATGTAACTGAAAAGCACTGTGTTCATGACACAGTGAAAAGGTAACCAGTGAGCCTGGCTAACTGGCTACTTAGCTAGCAATGACAGTGCACATACGTATTTTACAAAATTCTATACAAACACCCAAACTTTATCCCCGCAAATCACTACCTGGAGGCGGGACTTACAACAAGCAAGTGATAGAGAATGTCTCTTATTGGTAAGAAACATACAGGTGATTGACTGAGGTGCTTTTGGGAATTCTAACTAAAGGGACAAACTAAGAGTGCATAGAATGAGTAACTGTGTGGCCAATTTTACAGCACTGGTGTAATTTGGTGACTCTGACAGTAATATTTTTAACAGATGTGAAGGGAAATGTATTCATTTTGGAATAGTAGACTATATTTAGTATTTAACCTGGAAAGTCAGTTAAGAACAAATTCTTATTTACAAGGACAGCCTACCCCGGCCAAACCCAGACGATGCTGGGCCAATTGTGCGCTGCCCTTTGGGACTCCCAATTATGGCCGGATGTGATACAGCCTGAAATTGAAACAGGGACTGTAGTGACACCTCTTGCACTGAGATGCAGTGCCTTAGACCGCTGCGGCACTCGGGAGCCCTATAAGATAATGCCTATAATATACAGCCCTAAATCTTAGACACCCTTCCCATTTATTCAGATTTGATTCATGGGGCGAAATGGCTTTGATGGGAGATATTTTAGATGTTGAATATTTAATCATGTTCTAAAGCTGATTTTGAAAACATTTGGGGCCTTGGGATTTTGGGCCAGGGCTCATTTTACTATTTTATATCTGCCAACACCAAAGAGCAGCATTGGAGAATATAATCATCCTAAAATAAAAATAGATGCAATTATCAGAGGGGAAGATGTGGTTCTGTTACCATGGGTTACATGGTGTTGTCAGGGACTATGCAGAAGACAGTTGCAAACGATTATAGTGAAGCTTTGGCAAGAACATAATCAGGTCTACATTTTTTTCTAGCTATATTCATTCACAAATGGTTGAGTATATTTTATATATTTTTTAATTTAAATGTTCTTTGTAAAGTGTGTTGAGACATTGTGAAATGCACTTTAAATAAATTATGACTTAACTTGAGTAAGAGGTGGCAAAAGATTTCCACAGCTATTTTCACAAAACAATGTCATACTGTATCTGATTAAACATATCAACTTATACCATAATAATTACCTTTTCATTAAGTATTATTTTACCATTAATGCTAATAAATATGAAAAATAAAATGTGATTTGATTTTAAATAGATTAGTCCCATTGTGTTTGAGAGCTACTTTGCTACAGAAACACTACCACCACCATCATTGAATTAGAACAAGTATTTTGGCATGAGAAAAAAAACACTAACAAAATGTAATGATATCCTCTCATTATGCAATACACATAACATAGCTTATTCGTTAAATTGTGGCTTTTTATTTATATATTTTTTAAATGTAACCTTTATTTAACTAACCTCAATTATTTGAAGTGTGTGTAGTAGCAAGACTAAAACTAGGCTAACATTTCTACGTGATTTCCTTCCATTTATCAAGACACATGCCTACTATTTAAAATAATCACTGTATAAATGTATTGAACATGATCAGTGAGGTAATAAAGAAATTATAACATTACGCACGGCATTATGCACGACAAAATAAGGGAATGATTTCACAATAAAATATAACTTAAATAAATACAAATCAATCAATACTTCATGAATAAATCATAGCCTACAATTGTGCAAGATTCTAATCGTGGATTTGACCAAGGATTGCATCGCACTCCATGGCTCCAGCTGAAGAAAATTACATTTCCCCATCACACTGGAATTGGACATTGGCTGGCAGAAACATGTTCTTGTGATTGCGGGATGCGATTGAGATAAGAGAAGCTTTGTCGAACAGTGGGGTTGTGTCCTCTCCCAAGTTGGGGATTGCGTTTGGATGGTGTGTAGCCATTAAGACTTGTGCGTCTTTTTGGAGCGTTGTGTCGTGGTGATAGGACACCAATTCATTGCTGAAATTAACAGCCTCCAATGTATTGCTTGAACACATTTTATTGCAGCCTAGAATAGTTGTAAAGGCTTTTCTGAAATCTGCGTTAAATGCGTAAATGACAGGGTTTAACGAAGAGTTGGCCCAACCAAACCAAACGAAAATTGTAAACGTGGTGTCGCTTACACACGGAGGGTCATAGAAAGGTACCATGCAGTTTAGGACAAAAAAAGGCAGCCAGCAAAAAACAAAAACTCCCATGATAATGGAGAGGGTCTTTAAGACTTTTGTTTCCTTTTTAAAAGCAGTTTTCAATGCGTTTTCGTGTGCGCAAACGTTTGGGTGTTGGTTATTTTGCGCTTGTTCCGCAGCTCTCTCCAATGAGGATATCCTCCGTATCTGTGTTTGCGCAATACGGAAAATCCTCGTGTAGGTGGCAACCATGATGACAACTGGGATGTAGAAACTGATCAGTGATGTGAAAATAGCATAGGTCTTGTTCAAGTTTGCTATGCAGTTCTCAGAGTGGTTGCTAACGTTTCCCGCTGATGTCTCCTCCTCGGCCACGTGCCAGTTCAGTTGGACAGGTATGAAGGATATGAGAATTGACAGCGTCCACGCCACTCCAATCATGATAAATGCAACTCTGTGGGTCATTTTCCGTTCATATCTAAAAGGACTTGCTATAGCCCAGTATCTATCCACGCTTATGATACACAGATTAAGAATTGATGCCGTCGAGCACATTATGTCAAAAGCTATCCATATGCCACAAAATCTACCAAACAGCCAGGTGCCAGTCACCTCAGATATTGCCTCCCATGGCATCACGAGGACAGCAACGAAGAGGTCAGACACCGCCAGAGAAATCACGAAAAAGTTGGTTACCTTGGACCGGAGGTGCCTGAATTTAACGACTGCGGCGCACACGAGCGTGTTCCCCAGCAGTGTCAACACAATGAGGACAAACAAAATGCATCCAATTAGCGTCCGCACACCATTCCCGCCGGTCTCGGCTTCTGTGGCGTAAGATTCCGACAGAACTTGCGTTTCATTTCCAGTATAGTTTTCCATTTGCACTTTTCTGTCTTTGGGTAAAAACGCCTCGATTTCACATTTAACCAAGTATTATTCAGTCTATATTCTCATGTAGGTTTCTCTGACTGCTTCCAACCCGTAGCAATTCAACTGGTCTCAGTACTCAGTAGGCTACAAAAAAAAACGTGCTGTCCGATGATTCTCTCTCGCGACAGGCTATGACTCATAGCAGGTGAGACAATTATGTCTATGGTCTATCTATGGATAGACATCTTAGTGAGGGGTCTAGCCCAATGTCAGCGGCAGTGGTCCACTCATCCAGTTTGTTATAGGCTAAATTAGAATCTTCCAAAAAGAGCTTCAGTGATGGGGATGAATTAAGAATATAGTAATTAGCCTATGCCTATATGCATGTTGAAATAATAGGCTACCATAAATTATATTTTGAAATTAGTATGCTTGTGACTACAGTATTTTAGCCTATGCTAGACATATGTAAGGATTATGCAAGAAATATAAGTATTTGATGTTTGTAATCAATATTTTAAGTAGGGTTGCTACACACCTGTTTGTGCATGGCCATTCGGTTCCTGTCAAAACATCTTTAATAATCTGGTTTCCAGATTATATCTGTTTACAACTTCTTTGGAACTCTACATGACCCCAAGACCTAAAGTTAGTATCTGTGTAATTCATACCATCTCAAATTTAAAATCGCATTGTTTTCATCAACTGGCTGCTTGGCTCAGGGTCATTTTAACACTGTGTTACAATTGTACACAACCCTAGAAACCATGACAAAATATCATGTGCCTAGCAAGAGACAACAACAGTGAAGTAAATGTCAATGTTTACCCAAAACATAGGCCTAGTGATGAAATTGATGCTAGTTTAAATTATTGTAGATTAAGGCTCAGGACAGTAGGCTAGCCTATAAGAACAATGCAGCCAGTGGAAAAAGTTACTTTCACAAAAAAACTAATACAGTATTTACCCATAAAACGTGTGAATAGTGCAATTTTTGGCAGAAACTTTTCATAACCTTTCAGAAATGCCAAGATGATCAAATATTGTTTACCCAGTAAACACGCACACCTTTGGCCGACATATCAAAATACATAGGGTATATGTAGTTTGGAGTGTTTGCAAATTGGAAAATGTTCCTGAGACATCAGAATAGAATGTTGATCTCTGGCCAACATATAAACGATGTAAAACTAAATAATTTATTCTAAAAAGCCTACAAGACATAATGAGCAAATTACATCTAAACTGCATCTTACCGATTTATCCTGTATACATCGTGCCTACTTGCGAAGACAAAGCTGTGCTATACTAGCCCATGTTAGCTAGATAGGTAAATTAGGCTAACCAGCTATCTATATCTTGTAGTTACTGTATATGGCCAGATTACATGCCCAAGGGCCTGACCCCCAGGGGACTGCCATTAATTTTGTTGAGTCACCAGGGGTCGGACTGGGACCATAAATCGTCCCTGGCTTTTCTAAAGCGAGAAACAGACCGTACGCAAACAGAGCGCAACGGAGTATCTGAATGCAGATTTACTTCACAAAATGTGTGGCTCCATGTAGAACATAAGCCTGCCTACACTGCGGGGGCAGTGTTGATTAGTATGAAGTTTTATATTTTACCACCAAACTTGATTTGGTTGAAAATGGAGCAAAGTTAGCGCAAAGTTGCTTCACAAAAGAACGAACGCATATATCAATTGGGTCATTGTCACCAATCAACTTCAAAATCACTTCAACTTCAAGAATGCTCTGTCTTGGATTAGTTTGGCATTAAATAAGTAGCATATTTTGCATTGATAACCAAGTATAATCTCAGCGACTGTTCAAACAATAAACCAAACAACATTGTAGCCTTTTTAACCCCCCCTTCCCCCCCCCCCCCCCGTCCCCCGGAGTCGATTGACACCACTCAACATTTAAAAAATCCCCATCAAAATCCATCTGTTTAAGATAGAGATATCCGCCTATGTTGGCTTTCCACATCTGCAATGGAAAGTGGCAGATCTACAGTGCTGTTTGTCAGACCAGGAGACATCCCAAAAATCGGTCTTGTCAAGAATATATCTATAGCTTCTGAAAAGTTTAGCCTAGAAACTACACTGAACAAAAAATATAAACGCAGCATGCAACAATTTCAAAGATTTGACTGAGTTCCAGTTCAGTCAGTCAATTGAAAAAAAAAAATTAGGCCCTAATCTATGGATTTCACATGACTGGGATTAATGATATTCATCTTTTGGTCACAGAAACCTTTTTTAAAAGTAGGGGCGTGGTTTACATGCAGTAAGACACATCTCCTTCGCATAAAGTTGATCAGGCTGTTGATTGTGGCCTGTGGAAGGTTGTACCACTTCTCTTTAATAGCTGTGCGAAGTTGCTGGATATTGGCGGGAACTGGAACACATGGTTCAACTGTAGTCTCTTTCATATGGCTAAATATCTTTATGGAGTCAGATAAACATTTTAATAGGCTAATTGCTTAGTCTTATTACGAGTTGGACGTAAGGTATTTCTAATATCATATATACTGTATATTCACATATTGAATATTTACTACACTACAATATCACTTTGTATCCAATATCTGACTTTTGGTTTTAGCAGAGGAAGAGGAAGAGAGAGGCCCAACTCTGCGGAAACTCTGTCTCCCTCCAGCAGGTGGCGGTGTTTCGCCCACCAACCAAGGAGTTTTTGTATGTAGGCCAATAAGAGAGTGTAGAATTTGGTTATCAAAAAAATGTATGGCTTATTTGCTACTTGTGGGTTATTTGATTGAATATAAGTTTTGTAATGCTTAAGTTGTTACGATATAAGTAGGACGTTACATCCCTGCATCTTTGAGAAAAAAAAACTTTATATCGGAGTTGTCTCGAGATGGCTATGCATATTCATTAAAATAGGCTAGTAGCATAGCATCTCTCTCCATTGAATACAGGCAGTTGATGTTAACAACCCTCATTGAATATTCAAAAAAGGATTAGAATAATGAGACGTATCCACCAATCCAAAGAAAGTATATGTGGGACCTAGACAGCCCGCCCTGCCGCTTTGTGGACAACGACTCCCATTGAAAGGGCGGAGGGACATGCATCCAGTGGCGTGTATTCATGAAAAAATGGACCAATAAAACATTTAATAAAATAATTTGTATTTTTCATCTCTCTGTGTTTCATAATTGTCCTCAAATTTGCAAGAGGCTGAATGTTCACAGGAGAAAGTATCAGAGCGAGCGAAATAGCGCCCCTCTGTCTCTCTACATGTAGGTCATTAATCTGATGCTGTCTGGTCCAAACGTGTATGACATTGTTTCTGCCAGTAGCATTGAAGGCAAGGGAACCCAGCGAGCATTTGTCCTCCCTGATCAAAAAAAGTATGAAAAATTTGCCAATCGGTGTTGAGCTAAACTGAGCGAGCTCAACTGTGAATGGTCCCTGCGCAACAACAAAAAAGTGTCAAGGGAAGCCAGTTTTGGATTTTGACGTCACTCCTATCAAATCCCATTGAGAGCATAGGTCATTAACAGAAAAACTTGAATTGTTGCATCTTATTGTGTTGTCATTGTGTTGTCCTCTGGTCCTCAGCAAGCTAGCTAGCTAAAATTTTACCTTTCCTAAATTAGCCAAGGATGGAGATAGGGATTTGGACTTGTGGTTTTACTTAATTCTCCGTACTGGCCAATGATTATAACTGCGACTCTGATCCAACCATTAATTAATCATTGTTTTGCCCCTGGCCTGAGAGGATGGAAGTTCAGTATGTAGCTAGATGTAGAAGGCTAATGTTAACTAGCTAACATTGCCCATGAATGGAAGTTAGGCTAGCGAGCAAGCATTTTAGCCAGGTAACCTGGCCAAGGACTTGATTGCTCTGTCAAGGAAGTAAATGTAACAAATAGTGGGGCAAATAGTGGCACTGCATCTCAGTGCTTGAGGCATCACTACAGACTCCCTGGTTCGAATCCAGGCTGTATCACAACCGGCCGTGATTGGGAGTCCCATAGGGCAGCGCACAATTGGCCCGGCGTCATCCGGATTTGGCCGGTGTAGGCCGTCATTGTAAATAAGAATTTGTTCTTAACTGACTTGCCTAGTTAAATGAAGTTTCAATTTAAAAAATCATTTTATAAACACCGAAGCAAAATGCAATTTTGATGCAGTTTCCTCAGAAAGAACCACAAACGTGCCTTTCGACGTCATCATGGTGCACGCTTCTAATCCGCAGCCCCAAATCATCCAACCATCGCCTGCATCATTTAAGTGCAACAGCTTGTGGTTGAGGCATGCCAGCCCAGTGGAAGCTGTCCCAGTGAACAGTGTAACGAACCGCAATGGTGTCCCCTCAGAATCTAATGCCAACCTCCTGTCTCCCTACCCGCCAACACTTTCTGAAAACATCAGCGACAGTCCAAACACAGAGCACAGCACGAGAGAAGACTTAAGTGAGTGCAGTCTCCCAGCTAGGCTGCTCAGCCTCAGGACTAACCCAAACATCACAGTCTCGCTCAGCTGCGATGCCACCCCTCTCAGCCCGAAGAATGGGGACATGTTTTTCGGGGATGAGGGTGGCACTGACTCTAGAAACACTTATGAGATCTGTCATCGTCAAAGTGCCCCAGAGAAACTCACCGATGGGTCGATAGCTCTGTCCTACTCTTCTAAGAAGTTTGGAATGTCATATTTTTTCACCAGGTAATATGAAAAGCATAACCATCACTGCACTTGCACACACACACTCTATCACCACCACTACAAACAACCCATTCATGCACGTGTTGGAAACACTCCTGTGTTGATGCTCCATGCAGAACGTGTGTTGTGGGTTGTGATGGATATTAGTCATGCCCCAGTTATTGTGGTAGTAAGGGATATGGCAGGCCTCACTGAACAATTAGGCCTACTTAGTCTATCTCCTCAGCGGTTAGCCTAGACTTCCGATGGCATCAACAGTGTAATTTATTGTTCATCATTAAACTGACAGACTACCTCAGTATCAACCAACTACCCTATTCCAGCAGCTGGTTATCTGTAATGACCATCATGTTTTGTAGTGAGTAGGTCCATCATGCATGATTACTGAGAGCATCCATTCAAGCACATGCAGGCCTGGTGAATGTCATTATTTATCTGGTGCATCTTTAGTTAGTTACAGTGCATGGCAGCAGACTGGAGAAAGCACTCACGAAGACTACTGATCTTCATACTGCTAATGTTGGTTTGACAGGTGGCTGGATGTGTAACTTGTGAAATAAATTTGCCAATATCATCCAACTTCTACAGATTAACAGGTTGAAGGACAAGGCAGCGGGTTCATTGTTTTTTTCCTTCAGGTCCATTAAAAGAAAAGGCTTGAAAAACAGAGGCTTTAAACTCAGGAAGCGTTTTAATATCAGCTAGAATAAATATAATCTCAAACCTAATTGCTGGATAAGACATCCTGTATTACACAAAATCTACCCGTAACACTATTCGCCTGTCCCTCCCTGTGTTGAATGAGATTTACTGGCCTCCAGTTTCTCTCACAGCCCAGGGTAATGTGGAGAGAATTGTAGGGTTCTCTCAGTTCTTGTCCTGCCGAAGAAATGTCCTCGATCTGTCGCTCTCTCTCTCTCTGCTACACCCCTGCCTACCCCACTCTTGCTCTTATGAAAGTACTGTACAATTGGAGCTGAATCAATTCTCTGCTCATTTCAGAAGTATTGCTTTTGAGTTGCTTGCAATGCCGGTGACACGCACATAGACATAGTAACGTTATTTAACATGTTTATAATCTTTTGACAGGAGTGACGGCATGTAAGACAATTTATGATATAACACAATGGATGGCTAATTCGTCATTCGTCATACTGCATTGATATTTGATATTATTTATAACATGTTACGCTTTGTTTTGATTTAGATTGAATGTTATGCATGCCAACGGTGGTTCCATGTGCTGTGCCTAGGAATGAAGACAAAAGAGTTCAACAGAGTAAAGAACACAAACTGGAAGTGCTGTCTTTGTTGTTGAAAATGTATGCTCTACCCCATCCACACTGAAGAGGCTCTGAAATGTACATCAACCAGGGATAAAGAGAAAGTTAACACTGTGAAATGTTTCGTACTTATTTGAAGTAAAAGTGTCTGTTGACATGTTGGAAAAGATTAAAGGTCTACAATTTCTGTTTCATTTGTCAATATTACATTTTTATTCATTGATTTTCTGGCCACCATTACTGTGGTTACATGTTCAGTATATGTATTGACCAGCAAATCCACTGCAGCCTACCTTACTAGCTCACTCTCCATCCCTCCTTTGGACAATTAATAACATGACTCTCGTACTTTGCCCTTTTCCTTTATGGTTGATATTAACGATGAAAGGAGATATTATCTGTCTCTCTCCTATTGTGTACCGCTGTTAAATACTGTGGCAAAATAAACAACTGGGAAAATAAGTACTTAGAACTACCAATTATTATAGATACATATTAAAGAAAAGGGTAAACACAACACTGGACTGAACCCCCTAATTGTCAAACTAATATTAATGTACAACAATATAGAAGAGACATGACTAAAGGTTATGCAATATGGGTGTATATCCACTGCATGCTTCTTAGGTGTGTAATTGACATGACCAAGGAGCTATTGAAATTAAAAACTATGAAAAATGTACGTTACACCGCGTGATGTTACAGTACACAAACAAGAGTGTGCAATGGTAGTCAGTGTACATTCTGCACCTTGTTTGAAGTCAGTAGGTCACATGACCAAGGAGCTATTGAAATTTTGAAAAATTAATGCAAAATCTTGAAAATGGACAAACTAAAGGGTGTGCAATGTGTAGGCCCACTGAGTGACATATGACCAAGGAGTTATTGAATTTTTATTTTATTTTAATTAATGTAAAAACATGTGAGATGAAAATGGACAAACTAAAGGGTGTGCAATATATAAGGGTAGGCAGTGTACATTCTGCACCTTGTTTGAAGTCAGTAGGTCACATGACCAAGGAGCTATTGAAATTCGAATGTAAAAAAAGTTTGTACTTTGTTTACGCTCCCTAACTAATTCAACTAGGAAAACAAAATGCTGCTCACATTTCCACGTTTATTAGCTTTGGAAAGCTAATGTCCAAATCGTGAAAATAAGACCTGTGCAATGTTGTGCGCCATTTTCCCAACATCATGACACTTATTTTGAGTCTGTGACTCAAGTGGTTTGAAAGCTAGAATATCTGTCGAATATCCAACTTGAAACTGTTTTTACCTAGGTCAATTATTGTCAGCTCGTGCTTGTGTGCATCTTCAGGCAATGGCATCAGTTGGATTTCATTAGCGGTTATCCCTTGTTGTCCTAACAGCTGACACAATTTTTGTAACTTTCACTTGCTTGACACACATTGTCAAACCTTTGTTTTGTTGTAGTGCGTAATAGTATATGGTTTCCTCTTGATTGTGTCTGATTATCTTGTCATGCTTCAGCACCGCTGTACAACGGCTGTGCAGGTGCCTTATTTTGCGCAGAGGGAAGAAGCTCCAGTCTCACTTTGTTCATGGTGCCGGTGTTGTGCCGAAAATCCCCTCCCTGACAGAATCCCCCCCCCCCCCCCCCCTCCCCCGTAATTTCCTTAATTTTGTGCCCAGACTTGTTTTCTTGGCAAGCAACTTGTTCGCCAATGACAGTGAAGTGAAACAAATTGTCCATGGTGACATTGCTCCCCTTACCAACATAAGGTTCCACATGCCTCATCACCACATTTTCCGATGTGGCTGTTTTCCCAGAGATTGAAAACCATTCAGCATGTACAATTACGCACACGCTCTCTGTGTAGCCTACTCAAAGTAGGCCAGAGTAAACTGATAAGACTGCTTTGATTCAGTGAACTGATATAAGGTACATACCATTTTAAGATTAGGCCTTCCATTGCTCATCAACTCACCCATTCTCCCCATCATATTTTTCGGTTAAATTTCGAGGCAATTGTCGGGGGGATTATCAACTGGGCACTGCACCTTCAAATTTTGGAAGGGGCGGAATAGACCCTACCGTTGGGAGAAGGAGGGGCAAAGGGGGAAAACCATTCAACAAAAATTACATGTCCTCCTAAAATTGGTTATATCTCCAGTTCTGTTTCTGATATTAAGATTCTAACAACGGCAGTGTGTTATATAGACTTATTTAGGAAAAGTCAATGATGGCGGGGGGCATGAGGAAGAAAATGACAGAGTAATAAAATAAAAAAAATCATGAGCAATCAAAATGACTGTTTTAGCTGTTCTAGTGTTAAAACTTATTGTCAATAGGGGGGCGCTGTTTTCACTTTGGAAAAAATCGTGCCCAATTTAAACGGCCTCGTACTCTATTCTAGATCATATAATATGCATATTATTATTACTATTGGATAGAAAACACTCTCAAGTTTCTAAAACTGTTTGAATTATATCTGTGAGTAAAACAGAACTGATTTGGCAGCAAACTTCCAGACAGGAAGTGAAAATTCTGAAAATGGGGCTCTGTTTCAGGGCCTGCCTATTCAACTGGCTTATATTTATCGATATACATGCACTTCATACGCCTTCCACTAGATGTCAACAGGTAGTGGAAGGTGGAATGGGGTGTCTAGCTTGATCTGAGGTCGAATGAGAGCTTTTGGAGTGGCAGGTCAGGAATTTCCTTTGTCTACCAAGGCGCGAGGCGGAGCTCGACATTAGCTTCTGAAAAGCTTTCGGTTTACACAGCGAATATCTCCGGCTCTGATTTTATTTGATACATGTGATAATAACATCGTAAAGTAGGTTTTTTCAACCGAGTTTTATCAGTTTATTCAACGTTTATTGGGACTTTTGGAGTTTTCCATTCTTTGCGTCAAGAGAGGGTGGGAACGTTATCAACCTTGGCTAGCATTGTGGCGCGAATTCGACAGAAGAAAAGGACATTCTAAAACCAAACAACGATTTATTCTGGACCAAGGACTCCTTGTACAAGATTCTGATGGAAGCTCAGCAAAAGTAAGAACAATTTATGATGTTATTTCGTATTTCTGTGGAAAATGTTGATTCCTATTCTCCGCCGTTTTGGTGAGCGCTGTCTCGTAATAACGCAAGCTGTATGTTATGGTAAAGTTATTTTTAAAAATCTAACACGGCGGTTGCATTAAGAACCAGTGTATCTTTCATTTGCCATACAACAAGTATTTTTATGTAAAGTTTATGATGAGTTCTTTGGTCAGATTAGGTGAGTGTACAAAATAGCTCCGGACATTCTGGGGAAATGTTGCTACATATTCACAATGTATAACCACGGTTTGCAGCTCTAAATATGCACATTTTCGAACAAAACATAAGTATATTGTATAACCTGATGTTATAAGACTGTCATCTGATGAAGTTGTTCAAGGTTAGTGATTAATTTTATATCTTTTGCTGGTTTTTGCGATAGCTACCTTTTGCGGTGAATAAATGCATTTGTGTGTTTGGCTATTGTGGTAAGCTAATATAATTCTATATTGTGTTTTCGCTGTAAAACACTTAAAAGATCGGAAATATTGGCTGGATTCACAAGATGTTTATCTTTCATTTGCTGTATTTTTCATAAATGTTTTATGATGAGTATTTATTTATTTCACGTTGCTCTCTGTAATTATTCTGGCTGCTTCGGTGCTATTTGTGATGGTAGCTGCAATGTAAAACTATGATTTATACCTCAAATATGCAAATCTTTCGAACAAAACTTAAATGTATTGTATAACATGTTATAAGACTGTCATCTGATGAAGTTGTTTCTTGGTTAGTGACTAATTATATCTCTATTTGGTTGGTTTTGTGATAGCTACCTATGCGGTAGAAACATGGTGAAAATATGCGGTTGAGTCTTTGGCTATTGTCGTTAGCTAATATAAATACATATTGTATTTTCGCTGTAAAACATTTAAAAAATCGGAAATGATGGCTGGATTCACAAGATGTTTATCTTTCATTTGCTGTATTGGAATTGTGATTTCATGAAAATTATATTATATGATATCCCTGTCCCGTTAGGCTAGGCTATGCTAGTCAGCTTTTTTGATGAGGATGCTCCCGGATCCGGGATGGGTATCACTGAAAGGTAAAGCAAATGTCCTGCAATTGTACACTTTTTGCCACGACTTATGCCATGTTAATGATATGAGTGAGACTGACTAACAAAATCAATTGGGGCCCCCTGGAGTTCAGGGCCCCTGTGCACATGCCCTTCGTGGCCGGTCGGTATTCAGACATGATAGCTGGCTAGACTAATTTACCAATCTAAAAATGATTAGCTGACATGGCTAATTGAATGACTGTCAGTGACTGACATAGCAAGAGAGAAACTGCTGATGCACAACCAAATTTAGAAATCGCACCTTGTGTATTCTACTATTCTAGCTCTCAGCAGTATGTTGAGACCCCTACTGAGTTCCTTATCTCGCTTTTGCCTGGAGCCAGCCATGTATGGATGTTACATTCATTGTCTGTCCGAGTCACGCCCCTATCTTTACAAGACTGTAGAACACACAAACAAAATAAATTCAAGACAATTAAATTTGTTTGTATTACTTCATTAGCATCTCATCACCACAACTAATATTGGGGGAGAGCTGTGAGTGGAAAAACAAGCTCTGTGAGCCCTTTCTAAAAGCCATGAAATATGATTGACTGATAAGCCTGGTTTGAGACTTGGCCAAATACTCTCTGATGGTCAAAATTCATGCAATTTCCTACTTAAACTTTTCAAATAAAGCCTGAACTCCAACATATACACTCAGTGTACAAAACATTGGGAAAACCTTCAAAATATTGAGTTGCACCCCTTTTGCCTTCAGAACATCCTAAATTCGTCTGGGCATGGACTCTACAAGGTGTCGAAAGCGTTCCACAGGGATGTTGGCCCATGTTACGCCAATGCTTCCCACAGTTGTGTCAAGGTGGCTGGATGTCCTTTGGGTGATGGACCATTCTTGATACACACGGGAAATAGGCTTGGGTGGTATACCGTATATACATACCATATACCGGGGTATTTGGAAAAAGCCACAGGACGGTTTTTCAATACCGTCAAAACAATTAATTTTAAGTTTAACAATACATTTGAATATATTTGTACATACTTGTTATGTTATTACCTGCAGTCAACTTGTGGAGACAAAGCAGATTGTGTTCTTAATTTCAACTGTCACATTATTTGAAATTATGAAGCTTACCGTAGTTCCCCAGAACAGTTGAGCCAGTCACGTGTTTGTTTGTAAATGGCACAACGGGAAAAAGCGAGGAGGTGAGCCCATAGCGTTCTATATCTATCTAGTCTCTGTTGTGCAGCGCACATGAGGGGATGAAGTTACACTTGTATGTAATTCACTACTAAATGTTTGCCATCAGATATCTTAGAATGGCCTTCTGCCAGAAGTGAAAGAGCTCTAGATGAGTTATCTTTACAGCTGCCATTTGTTCCTCATGCGTTTTCTTTTCTTATCTGCTCTTCTTCCATATGCTCCCTGTACACATGCTGCTCTTCCTTCAGAAAAGCATGCATCACAACTCTGTTCATTTGCACAATTTTCTCGTTCACTTTCGCTTGTAAATGTCCACACTAACCGAAAATGACATTCGGTAGCTACTAGCTATGCTTGTATAACTTTATGAGCTGGATTTGCCTGTCTTTGCGATTAGTTTATGTTCATTTTCACTCGTTAGCATTAGCTAACAGCATCTGTGATTTCGCTATTAGTTTGCTAATTTTGATAGCATTCTGGTAATAGATGCCCAATGGGCTTTTCTTGCATTTTTAGCGCCCCTTCTGTGCTATGCCGGTAACGCCGTAAATCCCGGTATGAGAGAAGGACAGTATGACAATATGAAAATCTGGATACCGCCCAAGCCTAACAGGAAACCTTTGAACGTGAAAAATCCAGCAGCGTTGTAGCTCTTGACACACGTAAATCGGTGTGCCTGGCATCAACTACCATACCCTGTACAAAGGCCCTTAAATATTTTTTCTTGACCATTCACCCTCTGAATGGCACACATACAGTGGTGACCCGTCATTCTGGGCAGGTGGGACAGAGCTCCAACTGTTCTGAGCCCCACTTTTTTAGCTAAATACGTGTCACATATCAGTTTGCAAACAATGTAAAAATGTAAAAAATCATTGAGTTAATAAAGCTGCATCTCTTTTTTGCTTTCTTCAGTAAGGCAGCTCCAAAAATGCAGGTATTTCAGCCTAGCTCAGTGCTTTCTGTGGTGGTAGGGCAGCCATTTGCTCAGTGTTCTGTCACTCATGGGGACACTACGTCACTGCCAAATCTATAGAGTTACATTAGAAGTGCACATCCAAGAAGGCTCAAGGTCATTGGCCACAGATACTTTCTAAATCTTAACTAGCAGACATCATCACGAATCAAGTCAACAATCTACTTGCAAATCCTTTTTAATCTTTGTCATATGAAGAGAAATAATGAAAATAAAATAAATTATAGATAAAAACGTATTGTGCTCATCGGCCAGTAAACATAAACTTTACACAACAAGTTGGAAATCGCAAATTCAACAATGAGTGGTTTGGAAGGAATCAGTGGCTATCTGCAAGCATTGCAAATCAATCACTAGCCTGCTATTCAGTGGAGTGGGTGTGTGGTCCAAATTCTGGGATTAAGGGTCTCTTTTCCAAGCTTTAAATGATAAACATTCAACATTGGCCATGCTGTCAATCCAGCATGATTCATACCGCGCTCAAAACAACTGACTTCAGTGAGTTCAAGACAACTGGGAACTTGGGACATCTATGGCATTGTGTTGTGTGACAAAACTGCATCTTTTAAAGTGGCATTTTATTGTCCCCAGCACAATGTGCACCTACTGTATGTAATAATCATGCTGTTTAATCAGCTTCTTGATATGCCACACCTGTCCGGTGGATGGATTATCTTGCAAAGGAGAAATGCTCACTAACAGGGTTGTAAACAAATGTGTGCTCAAAATTGGAGATAAATAAAAAAAATTGTGCGTATGGAAAAGTTCAGGGATATTTTATTTCATCTCATGAAACATGGGACCAACACTTTACATGTTTCGTTTATATATTTGTTCAGAATATTACAAAAGTCTATCTCACGCTGAGCTAGCAACAAGCACTGTCGTTGTCAATATCATCATCCAAATAGAATTCCATCTTTTCAGATGGAATTAGTTTTTGTACCACACTGTTTCTTTGACAGTGTTAATAACAAGTGATTGATGGCTCACTGTGTCCTGCTGTCTATGTGCACAACATGAACGGAAAAACTGGTTTGTGGCGCTGCCATCTTATGTTTGATACTGAAGTGATTATGATGGCATGGTTGGGTTGACAATGAACATTGTAATAATCTTTGTAATAATCTCTCAAGTGATTATGAGGAGGCTAGATGATTGACAGTTCCCTTGATCACTTTGTATTAAATTAGTCACACGTACTGTATCTGGCCATCCACAGCAACACTGAACTTGGGGAGGGGGAGAAGAAGTGTCTGACTTTCTGAATTTCTTCACAATAAGGGAAGAACAAACATGGCTGGTCTGGCCCCAACTGTACGACACACTCGCTCACCCCAGCAGACACTAGAGAAAATATTTTCTCTCATATCTCTGCTGCTTCACTGATGGTCCAATTCTTCACACACCTACGGTACACAGGGCAGGATAAAAGCCTGGGAACCTCAGGGGACTGTGTGTGTGCATGAGTGTGTGTACATGTTATCATTTCATTGCTCAACACTCTTTTCATATTCTCTACTTCCCTCAGATTTGTACCACCCTCTTTCACAATGTACAGTACCAGTCAAAAGTTTGGACACACCTGCCAAGAGTGTGCAAAGCTGTCATCAAGACAAAGGGTGGCTATGAAGAATCTAAAAGAGATAATATATTTTGATTTGTTTAACACTTTTTTGGTTACTACATGTTTTTATATGTGTTATTTCATAGTGTTGATGTCTTCACTAGTATTCTACAATGTACAAAATAGTAAAAATAAAGAAAAACCCTGGAAGGAGTAGGTGTGTCTGTCACGCCCTGACCTTAGAGAGCCTTTTTATGTCTCAATTTGGTTTGGTCAGGGTGTGATTTGGGTGGGCATTCTATGTTCTGTTTTCTAGGTTTTTGTATTTCTATGTTTTGGCCGGGTATGGTTCTCAATCAGGGACAGCTGTCTATCGTTGTCTCTGATTGGGAATCATACTTAGGCAGCCTTTTTCCCTTCTGTCATTGTGGGAAGTTGTCTTTGTTAGGGGTACTATAGCCCTTGTAAGCTTCATGGTCGTTTTTGTTATTTCTTGTTTTGATGGCGACATTTTACAAATAAAAGAAAACGTACGCTCACCACGCTGCACCTTGGTCTTATTCCGACGGCGGCCGTGACAGAACTTCCCACCACAAACGGACCAAGCAGCGTGGTAAGGGGGAGCAGCGTTTTCAGGAGGACTGGACATGGGAGGACATCCTGGACGGCAAAGGATCCTGGACATGGGAGGAGATCCTGGCCGGAAAGGATCGCCTGCAGTGGGAGCAGGTGGAAGCATCGAGGAAGGCGGAGGCAGCGAGTAAAGGGGCCCAGCGTTACGAGGGGAACACGCCTAGCACGGAAGCCCGAGAGGCAGCCCCCCAAAAAATGTGGAGACCAAAAAAGGTTGGAGACCTGAGCCAACTCCTCGTGCTTACCGTGGGGAGAAGCGTGGTACTGGTCAGGCACCGTGTTATGCGGTGGAGCACACGGTGTCTCCAGTGCGCGTTCACAGCCCGGTGCGCTACATCCCAGCTCCCCGCATCTGCCGGGCTAGGGTGAGCATCCAGCCAGGATGGATGGTGCCGGCTCAGCGCGCCTGGTCTCCAGTGCGTCTCTTCGGCCCCGGATATCCTGCGCCGGCTCTGCGCACTGTGTCTCCGATGCGTCTGCACAGCCCAGTGCGTCCTGTGCCAGCTCCCCGCATTTGCAGGGCGAAGATAACCATCCAGCCAGGACGGGTTGTGCAGGCTCTACGCTCGAGACCTCCAGTGCGCCTCCGCGGCCCAGTGTATCCAGTGCCTGTGCCAAGAACCAAGCCTCCAGTATGTCTCCCCAGTCTGGTGAGTCCTGTGCCTGCTCCCAGAACCAGGCCTCATGTATGTCTCCCCAGCCTGGTGAGCCCTGTGGCAGCTCCACGCACCAGGCTGCCCATACGTCTCCTCGCTCCAGTGATGATCCATGGCAAGAAGCCTCCAGTGATGATCCATGGCACGAAGCCTCCAGTGATGATCCATGGCAAGAAGCCTCCAGTGAAGCCTCCAGTGATGATCCATGGCACGAAGCCTCCGGTGATGATCCATGGCAAGAAGCCTCCAGTGATGATCCATGGCAAGAAGCCTCCAGTGATGACCCATGGCATGAAGCCTCCAGTGATGACCCATGGCACGAAGCCTCCAGTGAGGAGTCATGGCACGAAGCCTCCAACGACAGCCTCCAGTCCGGAGCCTCCAGCGACAATCCCCAGTCCGGAGCCTCCAGCGATGGTCCCCAGTCCGGGGCCAGTAACGAGGGTTCCCAGTCCGGGGCCCGCAACGAGGGGCCCCAGTCCAGGGCCCGCAGCGAGGGTGCCCAGTCCGGGGCCCGCGGAGAGGGTCCCCAGTCCGGGGTCGGCGACGAGGGTCCCCGCACCAGAGGCGCCACCAAAGTGGGGTGAGCTAGAGGTCCCGCACCAGAGCCGCCACCGCGGATAGATGCCCACCCGGACCCTCCCCTATAGGTTCAGGTTTTGCGGCTGGAGTCCGCACCTTTGGGGGGGGTACTGTCACGCCCTGACCTTAGAGAGCCTTTTTATGTCTCAATTTGGTTTGGTCAGGGTGTGATTTGGGTGGGCATTCTATGTTCTGTTTTCTATGTTTTTGTATTTCTATGTTTTGGCCGGGTATGGTTCTCAATCAGGGACAGCTGTCTATCGTTATCTCTGATTGGGAATCATACTTAGGCAGCCTTTTTCCCTTCTGTCATTGTGGGAAGTTGTCTTTGTTAGGGGTACTATAGCCATTGTACGCTTCATGGTCGTTTTTGTTATTTCTTATTTTGTTGGCGACATTTTACAAATAAAAGAAAGTGTACGCTCACCACGCTGCACCTTGGTCTCATTCCAACGACAGCTGTGACAGTGTCCAAACTTTTGACTGGTACAGTATATTTTCCCTGCAGACCCCTCCCCCCCCCCCCCCCCCACCCTCTTCTTGTAAATGTCCATCACGCTCTCTTCCAAGAGCCTGTTTACTAGAAAGCCCAAGAGTCCAAGCAACAGTCCCAGGGTGGAAGTTTTTGGAAAGTTTCCTCTGAGGGAGAGCACTCCTAAAGATACTAAAGACTCCTTCACCATCCTGTAGGTTAGTTACGCTCCTCTATATCGGACTCAACAACAACCTGTTTGACTCAATCCCAACTTGTTTGAGGTCTTCCCATAGAAATTAATGAAGATAAGGATATACTGTGCATTTGGAAAGTATTCAGACCCCTTCACTTTATCCACATTTTGTTACGTTACAGCCTTATTCTAAAATAGATTAAATAAAAAAATGTCCACATCAATCTACACACAATACCTCATAATGACAAAGCGAAAACAGGTTTTTAGAAATGTTTGCAAATGTATAAAATATAAAAGACAGAAATACCTTATTTAAATAAGTATTCAGACCCTTTGCTATGAGACTCGAAATTGAGCTCAGGTGCATCCTGTTTCCATTGATCATCCTTGATGTTTCTACAACTTGATTGGAGTCCACCTGTGGTAAATTCAATTGATTGGACATGATTTGGAAGTGCACACACCTGTCTATATAAAGTCCTACAGTTGACAGTGCATGTCAGAGAAAAAAACAAGCGATGGGGTCGAAGGAATTGCCTGTAGAGCTCCGAGACAGGATTGTCTCGAGGCACAGATCTATTTCTGCAGCATTGAAGGTCCCCAAGAACACAGTGGCCTCCATCATTCTTAAATAGAAGAAGTTTGGAACCACCAAGACTCTTCCTAGAGCTGGCCGCCCAGCCAAACTGTGCAATCGGGGAAATAGGGCCTTGGTTAGGGAGGTGACCAAGAACTCGATGGTCACTCCGACCGAGCTCCAGAGTTCCTCTGTGGAGATGGTAGAACCTTGTAGAAGGACAGCCATCTCTGCACCACTCAAAAAGGCACATGACAGCCCGCTTGGAGTTTGCCAAAAGGCACCTAAAGGACTCTCAGACCATGAGAAACAAGATTCTCTGGTCTGATGAAAACAAGATGGAACTGAATGGCCGGAATGCCAAGCGTCACGTCTGGAGGAAACCAGGCATCGCTCATCACCTGGCCAATACCATCCCTACGGTGAAGCATGGAGGTGGCGGCATCATGATGTGAGGACGTTTTTCTGTGGCAGGGACTGGGAGACCAGTCAGGGTTGAGAGAAAGATGAACGGAGCAAAGTACAGAGAGATCATTAATGAAAACCTTTTCCAGAGCACTCAAGACCTCAGACTGGGGCGAACGTTCACCTTCCAACAGGACAACAACTCTAGGCACACAGCCAAGAAAACACAGGAGTGGCTTCAGGACAAGTCTCTGAATGTCCTTGAATGGCCCAGCCTGTCCGGACTTAAACTCGATCGAACATCTCTGGAGAAACCTGGAAATAGCTGTACAGCAACACTACCCATCCAACCTGACAGAGAGGATCTGCAGAGAAGAATGGAAGAAGCTTGTAGCGTAATACCCAAGAAGACTAGAGGTTGTAATCGCTGCCAAAGGTCCTTCAACAAAGTACTGAGCAAAGGGTCTGAATACTTATGTAAATGTAATATTTCAGTTGTTTTTTTTATTTTTATTATACATCTGCAAAAATCTCTAAAAAACTGTTTTTGCTTTGTCATTGTAGGGTATTGTGTGTAGATTGATGTGGGAGAGTACCACAGTCAAAATACCAATAAAACCTAGCGGTCAAACAAAGAAATGGTTCCAATCGTTTTTACACTATTCATTTTTCTCATAGGGATTTTAGAAGCACTTAAAAGAAGGGCTGTGTTTCGTGTAGACTTAATCTGGCATGACGTTTTGATAACTGTGTAAATCTCTGTTAAACAAGGTGACTTTTCTCAATATGTGTATTTGACTGTATTTACCCCCCAAAAATGAAATGCTAATTAGCTTCTAATGTGGCTATCATAAAGAACTACAAATGCCATGACGATCTGGACGAGACTGCCGAATCGAGGCAAAGGTAAGAATCTCTGGATTAACTATCTAATGTTAGCTAAATTTACTAATGAATAAATTCGCTACATTTCTTTAAATTGACAATTCTGTGAACTGTCTTGTGCAAGTTTTTAATTGACACAATACCTGTTAGCAAAGGTGTCAGCTAGAGATGACGTGCAGGAGCTTGCAGGGATTTGTAGTCTTGCATGATGTCTACTTTGATGCTAACCAGCATTTTTGAATCTGAGAGTAAATCGAGCCGAATATATTAATACAAGTCACCTTGGAAAAACTATTGGAACCATTTCCCTGTCTGACCGCTAGTGAGGAGTGGTGGGCGAGCTGGCCGAGACACAGCATGCAGAAGTGGGGGTGGGGGGCGAGGGAAGAAGGGGGTTAGCTGTCCCTCTGCTCTGCTGTTAAAGTCTGCAGCTGAGGCCCCAGCTGGCTACTCTGCCCCCTTCCCTGCTATTGAGGAGGAGCACTGCGACACTGCGTTAAGTGGGTTACCATTCCTGCCATGCTCTCCTCAGGTGGGACTCTGAGTTGCTCTGTCTATGCTCCTTTAAAGGATATGGAGACAGACACACTCTGCACTTTTTTACAGCAACAGTCAACTGAGACTGAAGCTCAATTAATAATGATGAGGGCAAGCAGTAGGATCTTACACTTAGCCTATTCCCAGTCCACAGCAAAGTAATAAACTACAATATACTGACAAAAATAGATCTTGTTTTTGTTTCATCAGGATCATAATCCAGTCTTGAGCATGAATTGACACCTAATCCCAATCTCTTAAATCCGGGGGTATGGAATGCCTTTTTTCTAAATCACATTATTCTCTCCCTCTGTTTGCATGGAACTATAGAAATGTTTCACCCCTTAGACCACCAGCTGTACTTCTGCCTGTCTCTGTCTGTCTCTCACACCTTGATCTGTTTCACCTGTTTTTGTGATTGTCTCGACCCCCCTCCAGGTGTTACCCATCTTCCCCATTATCCCCTGTGTATTTATACCTGTGTTCTCTGTTTGTCTGCTGCTAGTTCGTTGTTTGTTAAGTCAACCAGCGTTTTTGCCTCAGCTCCTGCTTTTCCCAGTCTTTCTTTTTCTCGCCCTCCTGGTTTTGACCCTTGCCTGTCCTGACTCTGAGCCCGCCTGCCTGACCACTCTGCCTGCCCCTGAGCCTGCCTGCCGACCTGTACCTTTGCTCCACTTCTAGATTAGTGACCTCTGCCTACCCTGAGCCTGCCTGCCGTCCGGTACCGTTGCCCCACCTCTGGTTTACTGACCCCTGCCTGCCTTGACCTGTCTATTGCCTGCCCCTGTTGGGTAATTAAACCATTTTTAATTCGACATTGTCTGCATCTGGGTCTGACCTTCATACCTGACACTATCGGCCTGCTTCACATGACCATAGAAAGATGATCCATGACTACACTAACTAATTGGCAGGTTGACATTTATTGGGATGACTCATGTACTGGAGGCAGCTATTTTCGATTCTTTCTCTCTACCGCACCTGCTGTCTCGAACTCTGAATGCTCGGCAATGAAAAGCTAACTGACATTTACTCCTGAGGTGCTGAACTGTTGCACCCTCTACAACCACTGTGATTATAATTATTTGACCCTGTTGGTCATCTATGAACGTTTGAACATCTTGGCCATGTACTGTTATAATCTCCACCCGGCACAGCCAAAAGAGGACTGGATCAGCAGCAATCGCAAGTGGGTCCAGGTCAGATGTGTTGAGTTGATCTGTCCTGAGACAGGGGGTATCAGTGTTCTTCAATGGCTTCCTTTGCCCCTCGTCTTCCCCTCATGAACCTATAGGGGAGAGGACTGCTGGGTAGTTATTTACCATGTTGCTTCATTTTTTGAAGTCTTTAAAGATCACTGTTTTTTGAGGAAAGGAGATGAGGAAAGGGGAGCTTTTATGTTTGAGTTTTTTGGTGTGTTTTTGTAACAACATTGCCTTCTGCTGGACATGTGTAGAACTACTGTATACCTATTTTATTTTACATATACATCTTTCCTTTAGGTCTTCTCTGCATTGATGAAGGATGGCAATAAGGAAATTGCCAACCACAGTTCAAAAGATAACAGTTTACAGGCACACTAACCCAGTATCCAATGTGTTTCTGAATCTGTGACATGGCCACTTCCATTTCCTCCTGGAACTGTTGCTAAGGCAACAGGAATGCCTTGCTTGGTTATGAAATGGACACCAAATGGATGAGGTACAAGGAATAATAAGGAGACGGCAATGCTTAAAGATGTAAATAGCAGTGTAACTGAAATGAATGTCGGTGTATCAGAGAAACATCAGCAACTGTGGATGAGGAATTCCAGTGCGTCTCTTGGTAGAAAACACTTTAGGCCTAGAGAGTTCTGCCGTTGTTAATGAGCATACAGTTAGTGGCTATAAAGAGTTCCCAAAACGCCTATCAACACTCCATTGGTTTGCGTACACTACACACATATGTATGAACTATATTTCGATGTTCATCCATACATATCTCTCCACATACACACAATACCAGCATTATGAACAGGTCTTAGGTGGAACATGAAGCCACTGACTCACCCATACAGTCTGGTCAGAAATATGTTATACTATCAGACTATCTGTTATATACTTGTCTTTTTTTGTTTTTAGATCATTCCAAATTTCTCCACGATTAAGTGCTTGTAAATATGAACTTAAACATACGTACCTAAATACTGTGGTATGTATTTGCACTACCAGTCAAAAGTTTGGCAACACCTACTCATTCAAGGGTTTTTCTTTATTTTACTATTTTCTACACTCTACAATCCAACTCATCCCAAACCATCGCAATTGGGTTGAGGTCGGGTGATTGTGGAGGCCAGGTCATCTGATGCAGCACTCCATCACTCTTCTTCTAGGTCAAATAGCCCTTACACAGCCTGGAGGTGTGTTTTGGGTCTTTGTCATGTTGAGAAACAAATGATAGTCCCACTAAGCGCAAACCAGATGGGATAGCGTATAGCTGCAGAATGCTGTGGTAGCCATGCTGGTTAAGTATACCTTGAATAAATCGAAATAAATCACTGACAGTGTCACCAGCAAAGCATCCCCACACCATCACACCTCCTCTTTCATGCTTTACGGTGGGAACCACACACGCGGAGATCATCCGTTCACCTACTCTGCGTCTCACAAAGACACGGCGGTTGGAACCAAAAATCTCCAATGGACTCATCAGACCAAAGGACAGATTTCCACCAGTCTAATATCCACTGCTTGTGTTTCTTGGCCCAAGCAAGTCTCTTCTTATTATTGGTGTCCTTTAGTAGTGGTTTCTTTGCAGCAATTCGACCATGAAGGCCTGATTCACACAGTCACCTCTGAACAGTTGATGTTGAGATGTGTCTGTTACTTGAGCTCTGGGAAGCATGTATTTGGGCTGCAATTTCTGAGGCTGGTAACACTAATGAACGTATCCTCTGCAACAGAGGTAACTCTGGGTCTTCCTTTCCTGTGGCGGTCATCATGAGAGCTAGTTTCGTCATAGCGCCAATGGTTTTTGCGACTGCACTTGAAGAAACTTTCAAAGTTCTTGACATTTTGCATATTGACTGATGAGTAATGATCAACTGACATTTCTCTTTGCTTTTTTGAGCTGTTCTTGTCATAATATGGACTTGGTCTTTTACCAAATATCAAATCAAATCAAAGTTTATTTGTCACGTGCGCCGAATACAACCGGTGTAGACCTTACAGTGAAATGCTTACTTACAGGGTCTAACCAATAGTGCAAAAAAGGTATTAGGTGAACAATAGGTAAGTACAGAAATAAAACAACAGTAAAAAGACAGGCTATATACAGTAGCGAGGCTATAAAAGTAGCGAGGCTACATACAGACACCGGTTAGTCAGGCTGATTGAGGTAGCATGTACATGTAGATATGGTTAAAGTGACTATGCATATATGATGAACAGAGAGTAGCAGTAGCGTAAAAGAGGGGGTGGCGGGTGGCGGGACACAATGCAGATAGCCCGGTTAGCCAATGTGCGGGAGCACTGGTTAGTCGGCCCAATTGAGGTAGTATGTACATGAATGTATAGTTAAAGTGACTATGCATATATGATAAACAGAGAGTAAAAGCAGCGTAAAAAGAGGGGTTGGGGGGGGCACACAATGCAAATAGTCCGGGTAGCCATTTGAATACCTGTTCAGGAGTCTTATGGCTTGGGGGTAAAAACTGTTGAGAAGCCTTTTTGTCCTAGACTTTGCACTCCGGTATCGCTTGCCACGCAGTAGTAGAGAGAACAGTCTGTGACTGGGGTCTTTGACAATTTTTAGGGCCTTCCTCTGACACCGCCTGGTGTAGAGGTCCTGGATGGCAGGCAGCTTAGCCCCAGTGATGTACTGGGCCATACGCACTACCCTCTGTAGTGCCCAGCGGTCAGAGGCCGAGCAATTGCCGTACCAGGCAGTGATGCAACGAGTCAGGATGCTCTCGATGTTGCAGCTGTAGAACCTTTTGAGGTTCTCAGGACCCATGCCAAATGTTTTTAGTTTCCTGAGGGGGAATAGGCTTTGTCGTGCCCTCTTCACGACTGTCTTGGTGTGTTTGGACCATTCTAGTTTGTTGTTGATGTGGACACCAAGGAACTTGAAGTTTTCAACCTGCTCCACTACAGCCCCGATGATGAGAATGGGGGCGTGCTGTCATCAAGACAAAGGGTGGTTACTTAAACAAATCTAAATATATTTGAGATTTTTCAAACACTTTTTTGGCTACTAAATGATTCCATATGTCCCAGCTAGCAATGAGGAATCGGCCCAGAAGCGGCACTCTTCCGGGGGGCGGAACTGATTGAATCGGCGCCGAATCGGGTGTCGGAACCAATTTTAGTAATTTTAAATATTACTATTATACATTTTATACATACAAATTATACCCATCCACAAAAAATAAACATTTTGTGTCAGAGGAAACACTATACACCTGGTGACTGTGTCAGCGTGCATGCGCCTAGCCCGCCACAGGAATCGCTACAGTGCAATGGGACAAGACCATGCCGGCCGGCCAAACCCTCCCCTAACTTGGATGACGCTGGGCCAATTGTGCATCGCCTCATGGGTCTCGCGGTCACAGCTGGCACGGGTCTCAAACCAGCATCTCTAGCAATGCAGTTATGCACTGCACCACTTGGGAGGTTCCAGCCACAAAGTTTTTAATGCTTATCAATTGTCTTGCACAAAGTATCAAAATACTAAAATACTACAGAACTCTTAATTGTATTTTTTGATCACGGGAACAATGAGGAAAATATGGAAAAATAAATATATAATGAAATGTTAATTATATAAAGGAGCCCGTGAAATCATCTGCCAGAGAGTAGCCCCAATCAGCCCGAGCCCCAAGTAATACATCTGGGCCAGATAACTCTCACCGGAATCGGCCTGAGCCCCGAGTAATACATCTGGGCCAGATAACTCTCACCGGAATCGGCCTGAGCCCCAAGTAATACATCTGGGCCAGATAACTCACACCGGAATCGGTCCAAGCTCAATCCCCGCATCCTAGCCATAAGTAATACTGCCGAAGGCGTCCCAGACTCGGGCCACATGACGTCGGCTGAGTCTGACTCTCAGCCGGAATCGGTCCAGATCCACTGTGCTAGCTGGGGTGTTATTTCATAGTTTTGATGTCTTCACTATTATTCTACAATGTTGAAAATAGTCAAAATAAAGAAAAACCCTGGAGAGAGTATGTGTGTCCAAACTTTTGAATGGTACTGTATATGTATTAATGTATGGTATACACATATAGGTATTTTCCTCAGATACGCTAATTCAAAAGGACCTTTGGCATACAGTGATTCTGGAATTAGAAATACCAATGGTAGATCAAGGAGATTAGAAATTTAGTGAAATCTTTTGAATTTCTGAGTGCTTTTCCAACTGTTTACGTAGGTATAAATAAAAAAAAACTCGCTTAGTAACAATACAGTTCATCAATTAAATATTTAGAAAATAATAGAGGAGAACAAAATCCTTGCAAGATGTTTTGATTTATTTTACATACATGTACTATATGTCTAATGATTTACTTTATTTTAAGATTGACGTTGGTCTGTGCATACTATTTAGGTTGTATCATAATAATTCAGCTTGTTTTTGTCCAATTTACAATTGTACAGTTTGCATATGCCTTACTGGTACTGTATATAAAATGTAATGTAAAAAAATATTATCTTTTGTAAATGCCACTAGATAAATGTGTAAAACAAATTCTGAACAACATAACTGCTGTAAGGTTTGTTTTTATGTGTTTTTCTAAAGATTTTTTCTTTTCTTAAGTAACTATGCTAGCTGATATAATTTATTGGACAAATTCCAATAACAGGAAATTCTATTCTAATTCTCATGCTGATGTTTTGACTCCGGTCTGGTTACCATTGCCAAGGAAAGTGAAAAGCCATGCCACGCTATTAAGGCAATTTCATGTATGGTTTGCATACCTCCACTAGGGGGAGTATAACATAAGAGCAAGCTACTGTCACTGAACATCCCCTGCATGACAAAACTTTGATTTGCAAACACTGTTTAGTAGTGTTGTATATGTAGCGTGCCATATGTTTCCGGTCTGTGTAGTAGTAGCTTGTGGAATGTGATAGAATACTTTATTAGGTGTCTTTGACTGCATGCGTCTCTTTCTGAGTTGCTGACAAGCTAGATGCGTGCTTAATCATTTGTCTTTTAGAGTTGGATTTTGGATGTGTACATGTGACAGACAATTGGCTTCCGTGCGGTTTTGCTTCTGTGCGATTTTGTCTTCAGTTCAGTCTGTGTGTTTGTAGTGTCTATTTTCATTGGCATATGGCTGTCTATAATTGTGTAATTTGAGCATGTAGTGCATTTGTGTGCATAGCTGCGCTTATCGCTCTTATCTTCTTCTTACCCTCTATGTGGTTGGTTTTTGCTTAAGTAAACATAATTGGCAAAACTGTAAACTAGAGGGACTCTCAAAATAAAGTGATACCACTTAGTGGTATCTTGGCCAAATCGCAGTTGTAAATGAGAACTTGTTCTCAACTAGCCTACCTGGTTAAATAAAGGTGAAATAAATAAAAAATGTAAGTGTAATTTCTGCCACATGCAGGCTTCCTTTCTTTTCTCTTTTTTTCTCACAGTAACATTCATATTCTCACCTGGAGCTGTGAGGGGAGATGTCTCTCCAGTGAGATGGGGGCCAACTAGGGTAGAGAGAAAAGGCCAGAGTCGCCTGCCCTGCCCAGGGGAGAGCCTGGAGATGAGTGATCCACTCAGCCTAGGCATCCCACCCCCTGAGGACAGGAAGGAGAATGTTGACCATTAGTCTGGCACAGCCCTCTGTCCTCTCTCTCTATCGCTTGCTCGTTCGCTGCTGCTGCTCTCTTTTCTACCTCTGACCAGTCACCAGTCTGTTGTTGATATAAATGTGTTTTTGTTTTGTATTTGGTGTGTAGATGTCCTTATATTTGGTATTTCCAGGCAGGTACTGCGAAAATAAAGAAACACCAACATAAAGTGTCTTAATAGAGCATTGGGCCACCACGAGCCGCCAGAACAGCTTCAATGTGCCTTGGCATAGATTCTACAAGTGTCTGGAACTCTACAAGTGTTTTGTTGACGGTGGTGAAAAACGCTGTCTCAGGCAGCGCTCCAGAATCTCCCATAAGTGTTCAATTGGGTTGAGATCTGGTGACTGAGACACACACACACACACCCTTTAACCCCCCTTATGCTCATTTGAGACCCCTCTTTCAAAGTCACTGAGATCTCTTCTTCTACCCATATAAGCCAAAATATGGGCAACTGGGCATTTGTATACATGACCCTAAGCATGATGGGATATCCCTGATTTACACAAGTGTTTACTTTATTTTGAAAGTTACCTGTATTTTGGCTGAGGCCCCCATAATGACATTAATGACTTTTCCTCTTTCTCAGGCTTTAGATAGATGTGTGTGGTCTGACTTGTTCAGCAAGCAGCTTCATTGTTGTCTCACTTGATTGAGAGGTTTGGCCTTTCAGCGTATTACTTTGAAGTCAAACTTAATCTCAGAGAGTGGAGGTGATCCCCGGCCTGTGAGTTGACATCAAGGTGTTTGTTAAATACATTTGGACCAGACAAGTTGGCATCCATGACTGAAAAATACTGTCTTGCAACCACTCATTCCACTGGGCAATAACTGGTTGAATCAACATTTCCATGTCATTTCTACAACAAAAAAATGCAATGTGATGACGTTGAATGAACGTGGAAAACTGATTGGATTCACTAAAAGTCAGCAAAAAGTAATCAACATAAGGGTATTCCAATTTTTTTTCAACTAACTTTTAACCTAAATGTAATGACATGGTGAAATGTTTTGTTGATTTCACGTTGAACTGATGTATGTGCTCAACAGGATGTGCCTAATGTGTTAAGGCTATACCTTAACTGTGTCGCGTGTTATGACAAGGGCTTTGCATGTGTAATTCGTTCGGTGACTGCTATTACGTGAATCATTCATGGGTATCGCTTTCCTGTTTTATGACGTGACATCTTTTCCAATACAAACACAACATTTAATTGAGATGCATACGATACCAATCCACAGTGTGACGCACAAATGGAGGAAATGTGCCACTGCCATCAAAATTATTGTTGACACCATCGCGTAGCACTTTCCTCTGATAGGGGAATAATAGGTAGATGATTCAGAGATGGTACACGTCTTCCCTCTGTCCACGGGAGTGTGAGGCTGAGAGAGAAGCAGAGTCTTAAGAGGAGCCGTCGACCGAGCAGCACTCAGACCTGCCGCTTTAAAGGTTTTTATCAGCTTATCTTTACTCTCTGTCATGCCAACCAGTCGCACCGCTCACACACACACACACTCTCATGTTTGAACACAAGAGTTGGTGCAACCACGCATTTTATCAACGTAAATGAATTAATGGTTGGGGAGTTCCATGTGTGTGTGTGTCCTTCTCTGTTATATCCGGGTGTGGCTTTATGTGTCCCATCATTCTTCTTTGTGCCCTGTCAGACAGACAGCTCGCTGGGCTGGATCTGGGCTTCAAGGGACTGACTGGTGTGAATCAGAGAGCAGAATGATGAGGTGATTGTTGTAGGGCCCAGAGGTCAGTGCAGCCTCCCGTCCTTCCCCTCCACCTCCCCATCCTCTCTTTCAGGAGTCTTTCCCCAATCTGAATGGTAACCATGTGAGACTTGAGAGCTCAGCATACCTCTCACGCTGAGGGTGGGGTGGGGGGCACATTGTGCCCCTGTCTTTCCCCAGACTAACTCCTTTAATCCTCCTGCTTTAATACCCTGAGCACAGAGTTCCCCACCACAGAGGTGCTATCAGATTCCTCCCCATCCCCGGGTCCACTTGCCCCCTCGGTTCCTCCTGACCCCCTGCTCAAGGATAAGGTCGGCCAGCCAAGGCCTCTGTGGGATTAGCATTCATATTACCGGGGGAGAGAGAGGGGGTCCTCCCGAAACCATGCTGACACGCACAGCAGCAGACTGCTGACAGAGAACAGGGGTGATGGTGGGGCATGGTTGGGTGGAAGTGTGGACGATTAAAACAAAAACAGTTGCAACCCCTCTAAATTGATAATTTAGAAATAATAATTTCCTTGGTAAAATTGGAATTCAGATACAGATTTGATTGTGGAATACACAGTTGAGCTGAGAAAGATGTCGGAATTTGTGCGTCACACACACACGTCACGATGGAAAAAAGTGAGTGAGGTCCAAGCCAATTCCCTTTAGCTCCCCTTACACTTGCGCGGGTAAAATCTGTGCACAGGATGGCGCTGAAGCAGTTAGCTCGAAGTTGCAATTAGACAGGCATTATATAAAGGATATTCACATAACAAGGGAGCAGCTACGGCATCAATTAGGTCACTGGGCGTCTTTGTTGAAGAAATAATGAGATTTTTTGATAAAACAAAATGTGCTTCCTTATTACGATGACCTAATGAGTTGTCCAGTATGTGGGAAAGTCTGGGGTCGTGCGGTCCACCCCTGCACCTGCGGCTCTGCTCTGCACTGATACTGTGCAGTGGAGGTCCCCATATGAATAATTAATAACCAGTAAATGCTATCAGCATTTTGCCCCACACAATGAATGGCACATAGAGCTCATTGAGGTTATCAACAAGGGGCCCACTGGTCAATTGGGTCATTGATTTGGATTGTTTGACAGACCCGGAGGAGCAAGTAAAGTTCAAAAATCCCAAGTAAAATTGAGAAGTTTGTCACAGAATCTGTTGGAAAGGGCTGTCAGGAGTGATTAAAGTGCATGAAAGGGCCCAGCGATCAAACGGCCAAGTCTCCCGCTGCAGATTTAATTTGAATTTGCATCCCTTTGTTCCTGACTCCTCATGAAGCATGATCTGATTACAAGGGTGAACAGTTACAACGGGGAATTGTGTGCTTATTTGTCTAACAAAACTGATCTTATTTTTTAATGTCCATGTTACAGATACCAATCATATTTTTCAAAACCAATGCACACAAAAGCAGAGGGCATGGTTAGATACACTTTACATTGGTTTACATTCAGGTTTATTTCGGTGACATTAACTTTTAGTGAAGTTAATGGAGTTTGTTACGTAGCAGAGACAGTGCTGCCTCATTAACTGCGAGGCGCCTAGCCCTCTGACCTTGCTGATGAAGGGTGACAGGCCAAACAGGAGGAGGTGATTGGCCAGCAGGTTCAGCAGTTGAACGTGCCACCACCGATGTTTTCCGAGGAGAAAAATATACAGCCCTCCTCTCCGTTTGATCCACTCATTCCACGGTCCTCTGTGCTCCTCACACCGAAAAATAGCTTGTCCCTTGTCCCATCACAACTTTAACATTTATGGTTAAATTACAGCAAATGTAATTGTGTACAATCAGTAAAGCATTTAAATGGTGGCTTAAATATGAGAAATAAAACTAAAACATTAAATACATTTTAGTAAATATAGTTTTTCAAAATGGTTTCAAGATGACAGAAATGATTGACAGGGTTAAATGGGTGTAGAGGTGAAGTATATTTTGTGTTTTTTATGTGTAAACATTTCTTGGTGTACAATAATTTGTTTTATAAAGGAAACATTATTATTCCATTTGTTTAGTTTGGCAGAGTTTTTGCTTGTTCATAACCATTTCATGTGTATAGAAGATTGGCAACATTTTATAAGTCATTTTCCAATTGAAAAAGTGTGACGTTAAGACTACGGAAGTTGAAATGATATGATTTCATAAATTGAAATGGTTCATTAAGGGAGAAAGAGCCTTCTGTTGTGAGGTACACTCTGAACTATAAAACAATGAACCTTCCTTGTTCATTAGCGTCTTCTTAGTCAATCATAACACATCAGAAATGAGTTTACTATTCAAACACAAGAAAATTGACCTTGTGTGTGCCCTTCTTCACCATGGAGATGTCACAAGGCTTCATCCAAATTGAGGCAATTAGCAGTGATGTGTCTCTCCATTAAGCTGAGTGTCTCCACTGTGTGCTAATGACGGCGCTGGGACATGGCCTAATCAGTCTCGGATTCCCCCAGAGTTCACAACCATCTTTGGCTGGCTGAGAGAGGGGCCAAAGATGGTTGTGAACTCTGGTGGAATCCGAGACCATTCAGGCCAGCATCCAGCCCATTCAGGCCAGAGCAGCAGGTACTGTATATCAGTGGCATGGCCTGCCTGCCATGTACAAGTGTTGTAAGCTTGTGAAAGAGCTCCTAATGGACTTTTGACATTTTAAGTTGTATTTAGATTAGTTACTGAGCTAGTAGCCTACATGCATTTTCAAGACTTGTCATTCACAGTTTACTGTAAATTGTTTGAGAACAGTGGTTTCCCGGCTATTGAGAGCCTCCTATGAGCAAAAGTGTAGAGAATGAATTAACTTGAATGGATGAACCAAGAACGAACCAACCAAGGCAATATATCATTAAACCCCAGCTGAAAAACACCGCTTTGACAGTAGGCTTCATACTCTTGTGATCTGGTAGGGTGGTGTACTTTTGAACCAGGCACACGCCCTGTTTCTTTATGTATGTAATCTTTTGGGATTTGTCTGTCTGGGCCATGAGGGCGGAACAAAGTAGGGTGCAAGGTGAGATTCCACTTTGCCTGCTGGGTAAGATTGCCACTGTCTCCTGCATGTCTGAAGGAGTAGGGGTTAACAACAACCATGACACAACTCCATATCCGACTCCACCCTTTAGAGATAAACACTGGTAAACCTGGCTGGGAGAATAAGGGACTGACCTCAGTGAATCAAGTCATGTCCCTCTTACTGGAATTTGATTATTAGTTGCCATAGTTTATATCTGTGTAGTGGGGAAACAGAAAACTATTATGATACATTTTGATTCACATGGCTTTATGATAGGACTCTCGTCCTTAAATATCACAATGTGGTATTTTGATGTATTCTGAATACAGGTATTGTACATTCCTCACTTGCTGTAAATATTGTAATATTGCATATTCAGTGTTGTGACTCAAGGAAGCTACATTTTGTTTCACAGAGTTATAAAACTCCTTCAAGATTCTCCTTTAAGCAAAGTAATTATTTTAGCCACGCAAGATCAACCTCAAAGGAATGAACAGCTGTAATGTTTTCAGGCACTTTTTTGTCTTTAATTGCATTTATTAATTCATAGTTTATATTTTCACAACATATTAACAGTCTACTTTAATTGAATAATCCGATTTACTAAGAATTCGAATTCCTAGCCAAGAAAGCATTTTGCAAAATTTAGACTGTTTAAATCCTGACCTGTCGCTGACCTTGAACAAGGCCCCATATTGTGGGTGAGGGCAAGTACCCGGCCTTCAGATAGATATAATTACTGTGAGTCTGAGCTGGATTATAGTAATACTGATCAGCCTACTCGACACAACTCACACAGATAAGCCCATCCGTATCATTCAAATTAAAACCTTTGATATTGATATTATTTTTGATGCCTTCTTACGGATTTAGAGTTCCTCTTGTGGTACTCATTGGGCTGTGTGCCTTTGTGAGAAGCGATAAGGGCGCAACCTATCTGCAGAGCCATATGCCCGTGGTATTACTGAAACAAATCTGTGGGGGCGTCTGGGTCGGGAGCTGAGGGCGGTGGGATTGGGGTGGGCGTGTGGGAGGGGGGGGGGGGGGTGTATTACATCCTACATTGGTGAGGGATGAAAGAGTCTTTCAGTTCAACCAGAATCAAATCCTCCTCTAGTTCAGAGGGAACATTAATTTTCTTTTTTCTTTCTTTTTTTTTTCTAAGTGGGTTTAAGGTTTAGGCCCTGTATGGGAAAGCACTGACAAGCTTTCAAGAGAAAGTGGTACATTTTTGTCTCGTGTTTCCAATTTCCCCCTTTTCTTTGTTGTCAGGTATGTCAGCAGCAAAAATTAGAATGGAAATGTATATGACATTTACAATCAATTTACAATTTTTCATTGCCCATATTTTTATACAGTTTAACCTGGCTTAAAATAGCTATAACATCTTCAGAGGTGTTGCTAGGTATGGAGAGAATAGTTTCTGTAGCTGTATAAATAAATCATATAGGTAAAACATGTTTTTAATACCTTTGAAAACACGTACAGTATTCAATACCATTTATGGCAGTCAAGACCTTTCATGGCAAGCTAGTTCATTGTTCTACCAAAAGTAATTAAACACTCTCACACTCTCAAATAGGAATGGAACATTTTCTAAATCCATTGACCCCTTACTCTCCCCGTTCAATATAAACACCAGCCGTGCAGTCATCATTTAGAAGACCCCTTTTTATTTGCACATTGTGTAAGGTCATTAGGTTACATAAACTGTGGCTTTACACTGTTTTGACAGAAGTCTCAGCATCCTTATTGTGCTGTAATGCTGAATTAAAACAATGATTCAGTGGTGGACTTTACTCTTTTTTTCATGCCATCCTCTAAGCCCAGTATCTGGTGTGAATTAAAGCCTGTGTGTTTTAAGACTACAAACAGTTCAGAGTCTAATAGGTTTGACCAGTCAGTAACCTCTGGCAGTAAAAATAAAGCATGAAAAAAAAAAAAAACTAAGCTTCTGTATTCATCTTGTGCACGAACTGCACTGTGCGGCAGATGAGTCAGTGTTGTGCTTCAGTGAAAAAGGGGGTAATAGGGGGAGGGGGGTGCTCCCCTCAATAGAGCCATTAATGAGAATACAGAGCGAGAGAGGGAAAGAGTGCAAGAGACGAGTAGAATGCATGTGAGAGTGACTTAGATAGGAGACAGTGAGAGAGACAGAAAGAACAGGAGCATGTCTGGGACAAACCACTGAGGTAGAAAATGTGAATAAGAGGAAGGAGATCACAAGTTACATCACATTTTTTATATCATTTCAAGTGGCACTAAGGTGTAACTATGCTCAAAACAGGGGCAGGATGTGATGACCCCTGTCTGTTTTTGTTTGAAGTTTAATAAATCTTGTTTATTTAAAAAGTTTGTCAGGAACATGAGCCTGAAGGGTGTGGCAGTTAACAACCCACTACTAAAAACAAAGAAAGAAATACCTGTTGTTAGTGCGACATTTGAGCGAGGCTGAGCCATTGTGGTTTGCAACAAAAAAAACTTTTCACGTGACTTTATGAAGTTCACTGCTGGTCAGAGTTAGCTCTTTGTTTTTAACCACTAGAGGCCACCACACCCAAAACCCTGGCACCCCTACTGAGAGTTAAACTGCATTTACTAGACTGGGCCCAGTTTCCCAAAAGCATCTTAAGGTTAAGTTCATTGTTAGAACCATATGATCCGATGGTTCTAAGATTAACTTAGCCTTAAGAGGCTTTTGGGAAACTGGGCCCTAATCAAGAAACCAATCAAATAAATATTGGACATGCATCTACAAGGTGGCAAACTGCTTCGTAAGGTAGCTTAAACCCCCTGTCAAAATAAAGGTTAAATAAAAACAAAATATTTCCTGAACTCTGTTCTCTCTCTGAACTTTATGGCTATGTCTTTCATCGCCAACATCTGAGCACTTAGATAAAACAGAAAATAAGTATTTCTCCTTATACATTTTAATAAACCATAAGGATTCATTGAAGAGAGAAAAATACATTCCTACCAAGGTGAAATTTAACTTGTAGGCCCCATTTCTGTCTGTGTGTCTGTCCTCACTCTGTTGATGGCTGAGGGCTCCTGAAGGTAGACACGGAGCTCCAGACATCTGTCAGAGACATCATGGCCTGACAGAGGCCTCATGACTTTCCTTAAAGTCTGTGTGGTGTGGTCCGGCACTGGGTTTTATATTTCAGCCACCTAGGACAGATCTCAACTCCTGACCTTCTCCTCAAGGCTTCCTCTCTTTTTCTCGCTCTCTTTCTCTCTCTCTCCAGTCCCTTTAATTTTCTCTCTCTCTGTCTCACTCCCTCTCTATGGTAAAAAGTGAAACTTCCTGTCGATTAGCAGGCTCTGTTCCAAGCCTAACATGGTCTGGGAACTTTTCACCCCAAAGTCGACAAATAGTGAATTACGCTTCCATGGAATAAGAGCACTAGGCAGGAGGAGGAAAGGTTTGGTTTCTGTACAATACCCAGCTCCATTTGTTGCTTAGTAGCTAACACATATGTGTTATGCGCTACTAAGCAACAACTGGATAGAGCTGGGTATTTGTAAGGGTAAAGAGGCCTTTGGTGAAAATAAAGAAAGATTGATAGTTTACTTGATAGATTTACCATTAGAAATAATCAGCACGGTAACATTTCCTTCCACTCAATCTAACATGGACATACAGCTCAACAACGTATTTCTCTTATCCAGTACTCAGTCATCTGTTTCAGCAGAGGAGAAGGAAAACTGGTCAGATGACCTCAAAGAGAGGCTGATGTGGTTTAAGAACCATGATAAAGGGCTTCACTCACTCTGTATCCAATTACATGTGACCTTTTCTGACATAGCTGATACTGTATCCAATAATGTATATGTATAACCCTGAGATTTCTAGAGCAAAGCAAGGTTAAAGCAGCCCACTCAGGCCAACTGTAGGCCTACTTCCAAAGAAAGTGAGATGAACTCTTCAGATCAAATGGCAAGCATCTAGAGTGGTAAAGTGGCTGTTCCACTGGATGTCATAAGGTGAATGCACCAATTTGTAAGTCGCTCTGGATAAGAGCGTCTGCTAAATGACTTAAATGTAAATGTAAATGTAAATCTAGAGGGCAGCACAATGCTGTGACTGCTAGGTTTGCTGAGATTGAAGAAGAGGAGGGAAACCAGTGTAGGGGGACAGAGACCAGCGGAGCAGTTTAATGACATGAACACTGAATGGTTTTGTTTGACTACATGTATGACCTTGGTTGTTCCTTATACAAGTTGACTCAAGCTGAACAGTTCTCTGAACATTTGTAACTGTTTGTTATGATCTGTATTGATAGTACTTAATGGACACACACACACACACATAACCATCACACTTTGGTTATATACTGTAAGCTTACTCTGACCTTTTGGAAGTTGAACAGTCTTTCTGCTCTGATGTGGATTGTTGTTCCCTTGCTGCAAATCGTGTTGTATTACACCTGAATTATTGTACCAGCTGTTGCCCTTTTTTGGGACCTGAGTTTTCCCAGTTACAGCCACCACTGCACACAGTATCACTGATCAGGTCAATGCCTGGAAAGATTTACACTGAGATTGGCCTGACTGTTGATCAAACACAAACAAGCAAACACAGACAGACAAACAAACAAACAGACAGGAAAACAGACAGACAGACAAACAGACAACAATCAAACAAAGCACAGAAAGTGGAGTTGCAGTGAACGGCAAAAGACCTATACCTCTATGAAGGACAATGATGACCTAAATGGCCAGTTATTCCACTATACCAGCCAGATAACTCGAGATCCAAGGCGATATTCAAAGTTCATCCAGGTCCCCAGGACATTGGGAGATGCCTTCAAAGGGGGGGCTAGGGGCAACAGTGAGCGCTATTACCATCAAGTAGGCTTGCAGCTTGCTAGGGTGTTGTGGATGGGGGATAGCGGATGGGCGTAAGACACGAGCCCTGGCTCCGAGGGTCACATTTTCAATCCCAGTGCTAGGCACTCATTTAAAAAAGAATAATGTTTACCCTATCCCAAACCTTAACCCTTACCTTATTGCCTAACTTAACCGTTGAGTTCTAACCAGGGGTTGGAACCAAAATTATTTTCCAATCCTTCCGTTCTGAAAAGAACGATTATTAAAACTGAACTGATTCGAAAGCCAAAAAAGTAAAGGTTTATATTGTCCTTTCTGTTCCTTTTTAAACCTCTGTAATTTATTTATTTTTTACATTTAGCTCAGCTTGCTGGAGCGGGCAAGCTATAATAGTTGTTTACATGCATTGGACAGACAACTGTAGGGAGCGAGATGCGACTGACATTTTGTAGGTGAGGAGAGAGCGAGAGAGGGTGGAGGAGGAGGCTTGGCTTGAAGCGCTGGGCATCTTGTTATGCATTATCTGAATTAGGCCCACAGAATTATACCTATGGGAAAGTGGCTTCTATGAAGGAAATTTGAATGTCTTTGAACTTCAGAGATTTGGCTTAACGTTGTACCAGAGCTAGCTAGCTAACTAAGAAGCTTGTGAGTTCAGCGGCACCACAGTGTCATTGTAATGATGCATCTGTTAAGATACCTGTATGAGCGCGTGCATAGCATGTACTGAATGCACTATAGATATGTTTTGGATACATTTAATTAACCTTGAATAATGTGGTTGGACCTGCTATAACACGTTCACGAAATGCTTATAGAAGTGTAATGAATGCATTATTGAGTTGTAGTCAAAGTAAATCATTAGCAAGGAAGTATTTCTTATTTTGTGTAACCTCCCCAAACTTCTTTTGAGCTTTTGCTAGCTCTGCTAATGCTATTCAGCAAGTAATTCAGAGCTCCATATGGTCTTGGTGTAAACCTACAGTGTTGTAGTTAGATCTATGGTATTAAGATGAGTTTAATCACAGCCCCAGGATGCATTTTTGGGGGGTATAACATTTTTACCTCTATAACTTTCTCACTCGTCATTATTCACAATTCATTCATGTTTATCCGTAATCGTGTTAGCATCCACATTAAGGTAGAAGTGTTTAGAAACATATTCTATTCTTATTTACAATAAAAGTGACTCCAAAATGACACGATACATTATTTACCATTCATTTCTATTGCGCAAAACATAATCTGAAACACAACCAAAATAAACTGAAAATGCATCCAACAAGTAGAGGCACAATCTTGATGTAGTTATTGCATGCTAGGAATATGGGACCAAATGATACACTTTTGACAAAATGTTATACACATTAATTGAATTTGTCGAAATTCTTATGACACATTCAAATGGGGAGACTAGATGCATAAAAAGTGCTTTCATTTCTAAACGGTAAAACAGATATGTATGAAAATACTCTTAAATAAAAGGTGAAATTCTGTACTGTCGCCTCAAATAAAATGTTTCATCTCAAAAGTATAGAGCCAAATTAAAAGTTTTAGCTACACTGTCTAAATACGTAAGGGAGTGTATACTGGTTTTGGGTCAACTCTTTTTTAAATTCAATGGTGAATACAGATATGTCGTCATTGTTTTTGAACTACGCACTGAGTTTTCTTTTAACTAAAGCATGCAACATTGTTCAATGGCCCATAAATCAAATTTCCTTTTTCAAATTGCTGCTGGGAGCTACACTGAACACAAAATGCGACATGCAACAATTTCAAAGATTTTACTGAGTTACACTTCATATAAGGATATCATTGAATTGAAATAAATTCATTAGGCCCTTATCTATGGATTTCACATGACTGGGAATACAGATATGCATTTGTTGGTCACAGATACCTTAAAAAAAAGGTAAGGGAGTGGATGAAAAAACAGTCAGTATCTGGTATGAACACCATTTGTCTCATGCAGCGCGACACATCACCTTCGCGTAGAGTTGATCAGGCTGTTGATTGTGACCTGTTAAATGTTGTCCCACTCCTCTTCAATGGCTGTGTGAAGTTGCTGGATATTAGCGGGAACTGGAACGCACTGTCGTACACGTTGAGTCAGAGCATCCCAAACATGCTCAATGGGTGACATATCGAGCAACTGCGACCCCTCAAGATGAATTCATATTTTTTTGTGGCCCCCACCCCCATCAAAGTTGCCCACCCCTGGTGTATACTGTGCTAATGCAGATACAAACAAAAATAACTAAGAACAAGCTACAATACAGTGAACTTAGCAAACAACACTTAGCAAACAAGGAATTGGTGATAAGTGGATGGGGGTCACCTTCTTTAAGCACGTCTGCCATGAATAAATTGAAATTCAATTGACCCCAACCTTGAGACACACACACACGGTCTTGTACAACTAACCTTATGGGAACACATAATTCACTCCCATTCAAAATCCTATTTTCACTAACCTCTAACCCTAAACCTAACTCTAACCCTTACCCTAACCTTAACCCCAAAACCTAACTTTAACCCTAAACCTAGCTCCTAACCCTAAAACTAACAATAGCTCCTAACCCTGAACCTAATTCTAACCCTAACACTCCCTAAACCCCCTAGAAATAGCATTTGACATTGTGTCCCCAGTTGGTCAGATGTTTGTTTGTTTACTATTCTTGTGGACACACACACACACACACAGAATTGTTGCAGTCAGTGTTCATGAGGGTCTGTGGATGGATCACTGCTGGCTGTAGAAGCCTCATCAGGAAGTGGATCCTCATTAGCTCTCCAAACACATTGTTTACAAAATAAACTCGACCACAAACTGTCTCCCCCTGTTGCCAACCCTATACTGTTGCCAATTCTACATTTATTTTTACCACCTTACACATGTACACATTTCTTACAAACTCAATTGTTTCCATGTTTCCTCTTCTCATCTCCTCTCCTCGCTTCTGTCTGACTTTTTCAAAAAGGAGGCGAGGAAGTGAGATGAGGAGGTGAGGAGGTAATGAAAACAATTGATAAAAGGCCCTTGGAAACTGGAGAGAAAATTGCCACTTGCCTCCTAGGCTGATCACTTATTTTGCTATTAGTTTATTTTCTTCATTATAGTATGTTTTGGTATGTTTGAATTAACATATGGTTTCATGGTTTTTAAAGTAAGAAGTCATTTTATACAACTTAAAGAATTAAGAGAATATGAATGGAGAATGTGCTGAGACTTGATTGCAATTATAAAAAGAACCATGTCTTAAAACTAAATGTTTGAAACTGGTAGCATGTTTATCTGACAGTTAATATTAATTTTAAAAAACATTTAATCACATAAAAAGATCAGTCAGTTGTACATGTCACCAAGGTGTGGAAGCTGCACAATGTCTTTGCCCTGGCCCCAGCCATAGCTCAATTCCAGGATATGGAATACCAATCTAGTCTCTACTGTGTTAGTGTGTACTTAGGTCTTGTTCTCAGCATGTGGACTGTTAACAGTGGGAGTGATTGCGGTCAGTGGAGAGACCTGCACCCAGAGCTGCTGCAACATGTCACATCCAGACCATTCCCTATTCAGCCCAGTGATTTACACACTCTCCCACACTGTCTGCCTCCCAGGCAGGGTGTTGGGGGCAGCAGGCAGGTCTGGGTGTCAATGTTTAACAAGACAAACACAGAGGCCCCACAGTCGCAAATCAACCCGCAGACGTATCTGTGGTAAAGGGAGGCTATCACGGAGCATTGTCAGAGACATTGGGAGAAATACTGGCTTGATGACGATATCATGTCAGGAGTTTTGGAAAGTTTTTTCCACATATTTTTTTACTCCACGTTGATTATGTGGCTTGTATGCATCTTGTAGGGAGTTGCAGTGCGGGGTGCAGCATTGATGTGGGTTGGCTGCATCTAATGGAAAGGACAGCAGTTGGTGTCCCTCAACCCAGAATCTCTTTTTCTTTATCTCTCTCTCTCTTTCTCTCTCCCCCTTGGTTTACCCTTGCTCCTGTGAGGATTTTTCTCTATTGAAAGTGATCACTTTGAGGATCGGTAAACTTTGGAGGCTTAAGCCTACTACACACTCTACGCAAACGGAGCGACAGAGCTTAGTTCTACATACTTTTGTGCTGCTGAATTTTTGGAAAAGACCGTAAACAACGCTCAGTTGCTCCATTTGCGTAGAGTGTATAGCAGGCTTTCGCTCCCTGACTTATTTTCTTATGGATAATAGGTCATCTTAACGCCACTGGTTCAGACAATAAACTTACTTTGGAGATTCATTTGAGAACCTCAAACACACACTCAGGTCTGAAGTTTAATTTCTAAGGCCTGTGCTATGTACTCTACATTTGTGCTGCAGTATTCAGTCTGAATATTTTTAATGACTCTTTTTAATAATATTGTCAGGTAGATTACTTCTTCTACTATAAACAGTTACATTGCCATAATAAAAGTTATTTTTTTAAATTCTGTGAGGAGGATCATCATTACAAGTGTTCTCTAAACAGGAGGACAACACAAAAAACATCTTTCTGAGGAATAAATTGGCCTGAAAAGACATGCAATTATCTCACTAAAATAGTATTTTGTTGTAATTTTTGTTCATTTTCCATGCCCTGTTATAATGAGTCATCATCACTGGTCACATACCCAAACAACCGAAGTTCATAGACTCTACTTATGATGTTGTCTGTTTGATGTCAGATTTGCTTTCATACTCTTTGGGTATAGGATTTGCAGACAAAAAGGCCTCCCCTCTACCTCCATAAGTCCAGCCATTTCCTCTTAACCCTTCTTCTATGGTATTCCCGCTTTCCCTACTTTTAATTCCACCCCATGACCCAGGTATATGGGGTATGACCCCAGCCCTGTAGTGGGGCCTCCTCCTTGAACTTTAGGTCCCAAACATCCCACAATCCACCCCATTAGACATCTTACACCATTTTTCTTAAGGGTAGCTTTAGTGTAGCTTAACTTCTTCTAGTGTGAAGTAATTGGTAGTTTGGTGAACTATAATTTCAGAGTAGCTTCCAAAACACTGCCTGACACCAAGGACCCCGGGAGGGCATTAAACAGTCACTGGGCCATGTTTCTACAGTTACGTGGCCCCAGAACCCAGCCAATATATATTAATGCAAGAGCTTACTAGTGCGGAAAAGTTGAAGGGAGAATCTAACTACCTGGCAGTACATTCTCCCTCTCCTCAGTCTGCTCCGCTCATGGGGCCTTTCTTATTAGGACACCCTGCGTGGGACTTGACCCATCACACACTTAATTTTTGGTGGCTGCCGCCTCAACTTCATGGACCCAGGTTCACTGCCTAGTTTCATGCACAGATCAAGCCCCCTGAGTGAACTATGTCAGGTATTAAAAATGATTTGAAGGCAGGGAAGGTGTGTTGTTGAACTGTGCTGAGCTGAACTCAAGGTGCACTCTTTTTTATGACAATCAAATTATAGCCTTTTATGTTTGTGAGCCTGACATGTGGCACAGGGAGCTTTTATGTTGGGATCTGTGTGGCCAGTGTTTATTTTGTCAGATCCAAGGCAGTTGTTGTGTGCCTTTCAGCACCAGGTAATCGTTTGGCCTGAACTGAGGCACTCGGTCATTGCATAATATCCGGCAGAGTGACAGGAAGTGGACGTTTGTTTGTGTTTTACATGTAGGAGAGGACAGATGGAGACACAGAGAGACGACACAAGATATGACACTGCAGCAGTCTGGTCCCTGAGGAGAGGGACGACGACAAGTGGGGAAGGGTGTGTGGGGGGGGGGTTAAATCCGTCATCAGTGGGTTTCCATTCCATAATCCAGGGGATTGGAAGGATCTGTTGAGTGACTAGTAAGGCTCAGGTTTAAGTCTAACCTTTGACCACTACGCTAATTATATATTGCTAAGAAAAAACTGCTGATGGCAATGCAACATTGCCAGGTTGTTTATACTGGGTACAGAGACATTAGGACCTTCACCTCCATTGGTTCATTATCTGAAAGTACGTATGCAGTTTACTTAAATTCCATCCAAAAACAACCTCTAGTCCATAAACACATCCCTTCAGATTTACAAACAATAGTTTTTTTCCATGCCATACACATTTCAACATTCTCTGCCCATATAAGCATGAGACCCTGGGGTTATATTCAGAATCTAGACTCTCGCGGATGATAATATCAGGTACCATCTAGAGGGTGGGGTACCCCTATTGGGGATGGTTAGGATTAGGGTCAAGCAAGGGTTGAACATAAGATTAGGGTTAGTCTCATGCTAAGATTAGGGTTTTGCCTAGATCTGTGTTGAAGCTGACCGTAGCCTTATGTGCAAACCCTTTCTCAACCCCAACCCTAGCTTCGTATGCACACCCAGGCTCAACACTTACACTAGCCATAACCCTAAACCTAACCCAGTGTTGGGGAGTAGTTCCACTACATGTTATTCAACTAGTCATTTAACTAAATGTTTCAGTAGCTTTGTGGTCGTTTAACTACACTGAACGAAAATATAATGGCAAAATGTAAAGTGTTGGTCCCATGTTTCATGAGCTGAAATAAAAGATCCTAGAAATGTTTCTTATGCACAAAAAGCTTTACATCCCTGTTAATGAGCATTTCTCCTTTGCCAAGATAATTCATCCACCTAACAGTTGTGGCATATCAAGAAGCTGATTAAAAAACATGATCATTACACAGGTGCACCCTGTGCTGGGGACAATAAAAGGACACTCTAAAATGTGCAGTTTTGTCACACAACACAATACCACAGATGTATCAAGTTTTCATTGAGCATGCGATTGGAATTCTGACTGCAGGAATGTCCACCAGAACTGTTTCTGGAGAATTTAATGTTAATTTCTCTACCATAAGCCGCCTCCAACATCGTTTTAGAGAATTTGGCAGTACGTCCAACCAGCCTCACAACCGCAGACCATGTGTAACCACGCCAGCCCAGAACCTCCACATCAGGCTTCTCACCTGCGGGATCATCTGAGACCAGCCACCCAGACAACTGATCAAACTGTCGGTTTGCTTACCCGGAGAATTTCTGCCCAAACTGTCAGAAACCGTCTCAGGGAAGCTCATCCGCTTGTCATCTTCACCAGGGTCTTGACCTGACTGCAAACCGACTTCAGTGGGCAAATACTCACCTTCGATGGCCACTGGCACTCTGGAGAAGTGTGCTCTTCACAGATGAATCCCGGTTTCAACTGTACCGGGCAGATGGCAGATGTATGGCATCGTGTGGGCGAACAGATTGCTGATGTCAACATTGTGAAACAGAGTGCCCCATGGTGGCGCTGGTTTTTATGTTATGGGCAGGCAGTTCCCGCCAATATCCAGCACCTTCTCAAAGTCATTGAAGAGGAGTGGGTCAACATTCCACAGTACACAATCAACACAAGCCTGCTCCTGCTCTCCCTCTGCCTTTCATTATGCACACCTGTCGCCATCATTACACGCATCAGTGCTCATTGGACTCACCTCGACTCCTTCACGTTTTGATTGCCTTCCCTATAAATCAAATCAAATTGTATTGGTTACATACACATGGTTAGTAGATGTTAATGTTAGTGTAGCGAAATGCTTGTGCTTCTAGTTCCCACCATGCAGTAATATCTAACAAGTAATCTAACAATTTCACAACAACTACCTTATACACACAAGTGTAAAGGAATGAATAAGAATATGTACATATAAATAAATGGATTAGCGATGGCCGAACGGCATAGGCAAGATGCAGTAGATGGTATAGAGTACAGTATATACATATGAGATGAGTAATGTAGGCTATGTAAACATTATATAAAGTGACATTGTTTAAAGTGACTAGTGATACATTTATTACATCCAATTTTTTATTATTAAAGTGGCTAGAGATTTGAGTCAGTATGTTGGCAGCAGCCACTCAATGTTAGTGATGGCTGTTTAACAGTCTGACGGCCTTGAGATAGAAGCTGTTTTTCAGTCTCTCGGTCCCAGCTTTGATGCACCTGTACTGACCTCGCCTTCTAGATGATAGCGGGGTGAACAGGCAGTGGCTCGGGTGGTTGTTGTCCTTGATGATCTTTTTGGCCTTCCTGTGACATTGGGTGATGTAGGTGTCCTGGTGGGCAGGTAGTTTGCATTCGGTGATGCGTTGTGCAGACCTCACTACCCTCTGGAGAGCCTTACGGTTGTGGGCAGAGCAGTTGCCGTACCAGATGGTGATACAGCCCGACAGATTGCTCTCGATTGTGTAAAATCTCGATATCTGTAAAAGTTTGTGAGTGTTTTTGGTGACAAGCCAAATTTCTTCAGCCTCCTGAGGTTGAAGAGGCGCTGTTGCGCCTTCTTCACCACGCTGTCTGTGTGGACCATTTCAGTTTGTCCGTGATGTGTACGCCGAGGAACTTAAAACTTTCCAACCTTCTCCACTACTGTCCCGTCGATGTGGATAGGGGGGTGCTCTCTCTGCTGTTTCCTTAGACCACGATCATCTCCTTTGTTTTGTTGACATTGAGTGTGAGGTTATTTTCCTGCCACCACACTACGAGGGCCCTCACTTCCTCCATGTAGGCCGTCTCGTCGTTGTTGCTAATCAAGCCTACCACTGTAGTGTCGTCTGCAAACTTGATGATTGAGTTGGAGGCGTGCATGGCCACACAGTCATGGGTGAACAGGGAGTACAAGAGAGGGCTGAGAATGCACCCTTGTGGGGCCCCAGTGTTGAGGATTAGCGGGGTGGAGATGTTGTTTCCTACCCTCACCACCTGGGGGCGGCCCGTCAGGAAGTCCATGACCCAGTTGCACAGGAAGGGGTCGAGACCGAGGGTCTCGAGCTTAATGTTGAGTTTGGAGGGTGCTATGGTGTTAAATGCTGAGCTGTAATCGATGAACATCCTTCTTACATAGGTATTCCTCTTGTCCAGATGGGGTAGGGCAGTGTGATTGCGATTGCGTTGTCTGTGGACCTATTTGGGCGGTAAGCAAATTGGAGTGGGTCTAGCGTGTCAGGTAGGTTCTCTGTTTCATCCCCGTGTCAGCATTATTGTCGTTTCCGTTTAGCTACTTTTATGAGAACAGGCATGTTGTTTGAGTTGGCACTTGCTCTTGATAACTCAGGACCTGGAGTCAATTTGAATGTAACGACCGCAATGACAATAATGGACATGCTTATGAATTTTGTGTGTAATGTGGTTTGGTTGCATTATTCAAGAGTATACTATGGTTAAGATGAAAAGTTGCTTGCATAGTTGAATAGTTGGTTGAAAGCATGCTTACTGGCTAGTGGCTATTCTGAGATATTTACTTTAAATTGCAAGAATGTCTGTTGCCAAGCCCTCGAACACTCTCTCGGCACATGACATTCCTTTGTTTGAAAGATTATTATTTGTATTTTTTTAAACAACACAAAACATACACATACAAACAACAACATACAGACACACACAAACATCTACACGAGCACCCCTGCCAAGACCCATCTGCTCACACCTCCATCTCCTGCACCATTTTGTTTCACTCCGTCGCCCAAACACTTTCAACATTTAGGTAATAAAGCATTTGACCTTTCCATTGTATTTTTAAGTATATATTTTTTCAAGATGATTGACGAGGAAAGTATCCTCCAACCCATCGGGTATTTCACAGCACCCTCATATGCCATGTCTTGAAATATGCAGACAGATGGATTAAAAGTACATTTACATTGTAATACTTCTGACAGCCAACTACTCTGCACTTCTAGCTCCACCCAGAACTTTTGGACTTTATAGCATTCCCAAAAGACATTGATTATTGAGTTATTGTTAGTTCTACACTTGACTCTGCCGTTGTGCCGTTTGTCTCTTGTGTAATACATTCTATACATTAGCTTATACTGGATTAAGAGTACATTTTAGTTAACTGTCATTTCGTTAGTTATGTTCTAACATTCCCTCCATCTTTTAAAGTCTTTGTTCCAATAGTTTATATTTTTTTCTAAGAGATTGTCAGTTGGATAGGCTCTCTGCAAGGTTTTGTATATCTTAGCTGATGAATATCCTTGTCTGACTCAAATAGGATTCCCTCAAGATTTCTCTGATGTCCAAAAGATTTCAAATCTTAATGTCTTGATATAGTTAGACCAAAATTGCTTTTTAATTATGTAATGGAAATACATGTATTTCCTATTACCAAGTAATTTACAGTTTCTTTGCCTTTAGTTTTCCATGTGGACCAATTTAGCTGTGAATTCTGAAAAACTATCCAAGGATTGTTCAGTAGGGTTGTGTTTTTAGGGAGTGATATTGGTTCTTGTAAAATATGGTTAATTTTCTTCCGTATTGTTATAGTGTTCTTAGCTATGAAGTTGTTAATGTTCTTAGCTTTATTCTTTGAAAATAGACATGAGAAAAGATTCTGGGGATGAGCATGCGCATCTTCAATATGTACACATGGTCCTCTTTAGTGCATTTGACTATACGTTGCAAGTAAAAGCCCTGGGTGGCAAGTTAAAATATTTCCAAGTCTATAAGGTTAAAACCACCCTCAGATTTAGGAAGATGTAAAAACTTCCTTTTTATTCTATGAGTTTTATTTGCCCATATAAAGTCTGTTATGAACAAGTAGACTTTTTTAAAGAATGTCTTGATGGGATAATTGGCATTACTGAGAATAAATATGAGAACTTTGGGAGCCATGCCATTCTGAAGAGATTTATTCTACCTGTGAGATTTATGGGAAGATTGTTACACTTAACCCTTGTGTTGTCTTGAGTGTCAGAAATGACGCATCACTATGTTTAACAGCAGAAAATGACGCCTAAATGATATTTTTTCTATTTGAAATTTGCTGACTTTTCCTAGAGTGACCTCAACATTTGAAAAAGTGAAACATCGCCTTCGTTCATATTTCCATGAAACCTGTACACCACCAAGGTGCAAAGATTGGTTTAGGGTCATTTTTGACCCGGCAGTTATAAAATAATTTACAAACCACAAAAACCACAAAGACACACACACACAATGAGAATTTGAGATTGTGTGCTACTGATTGAACTCAGACAAAACTAAAACTTTCTTGTGCATGTGTAGCATCTCTCCTCCACGACCCCACACATGACTTAAGTTCACAGACAAAATAAACATTTCATGAAAGCATTGTTTACTAATGGGGAACGCAGTCAGAGGCTATAAAGGTGCTGCAGATGACAGTCCCCCCAGTTCTATCTTTGCTGAAGCCATGAGTGCACGTTTCAGTGCCCAAGAGGTCATAGATCAGATTTTTTTCAGATGTCCAGGAGGAACAAGAGAACAATGATTTAGAAGAGGAGGAGGTATCTGAAGAAGATGGTGAAGAATACAACCCAGAGCACGATGAATTATCTTCAGATGAAGAAGAAATCCCCCAAGCTGAAAAATAAACATTTTTGTCAAAGAACAACAAAATAACATGGTCCTTGTCGCCATATGACAACCAGGGCAGGATGGCAGCACAAAATGTCATAAGGATGACCCCAGGGCCCACAAGACATGCAGTTGCCCATGTCCAGGACATCGCCTCAGCATTCTACATGTTCATCACACCAGCCATCGAAAAAAAATCATCCTGGAGATGACAAATTTGGAGGGTTTCCGTAAATACGGAGACACCTGGAAAAGGACGGATGAGATTGACCTGCGTGCCTACATAGGGCTGCTAATCTTAGCAGGTGTGTATAGGTCCCGAGGTGAGGCTACATGTAGTCTCTGGGATGCAGAGAGTGGAAGGGCGATTTTCCGTGCCACTGAAAGTCTTTCACACTTTCTCAAGGACGCTACGACTTGATAACCGTGAGTCAAGACCTGCAAGACGTATGAGAGATAAACTGGTGGCCATTAGAGAGGTCTGGGAGAAGTGGGTGGAGCGTCTGCCATACCTCTACAACCCTGGGCCTGAAGTAACAGTGGATGAGCAACTGGTTCCATTCAGAGGTACATTTGTATTTTCATATCTGTCATGTAAGTGATTTTCACTGTTAATTTTATTATGTATTGTAATATCATTGATTTATGTGATTGTTTTCTGTGACACTGATACTAATTACTGATAGTAATCTCTTTTGTCAAAAGGTTGCTGTCCTTTCCAGCAGTATATGCCCAGCAAGGCAGCAAAGTATGGCATCAAGATATGGGTGGCCTGTGACGCACAATCCAGCTACGCTTGGAAGATGCAAGTCTTCAGGGAAGCTAAAACAGTGGAGGCCCGGAGAAGAACCAGGGCATGCGGGTTGTGCTTGATGTGACAGATGGACTGAGGGGGCACAATGTCACGTGTGACAATTTAAGTGCGTTTGTGTTTCGTGTTTATTTTATTTATTAAAGCACTCACTCCCTGAACTTGCTTCCCGACTCTCAGCGCACTCATTACAGAATAACACCTCACCTAAGGGAAGTTCATGGAGTGAGTGTTTGAATAAATAACATAAACACGCAACACAAACACACCGACATGAAAACAGAGTTAATAACACCTGAGGAAAGAACCAAGGGGAGTGACAGATATAGATAAGATAATCAAGGAGGTGATGGAGTCCAGGTGAGTTTCATGAGGCACAGGTGCGTGAGACGATGGTGACAGGTGTGCGGGGTAATCAGCAGCCTGATGACCTAGAGGCCGGAGAGGGAGTATATGTGACAGTTATTATTTTTATTTTTCCTATTGCCATTATTTAGTTTTTTTCCACAATCATTTTATATCCATTTTTAGCAAGTGGGGCATTGAGTTTTCAATATTGGTCAAGTATACCAGGAGATCATCTGCAAATAAGTTTAGCTTATATTCAGGTTTACCAATACTGGTACCTGTTACATTTGGGTCCTGTCTAATTCTTTCTGCAATCAATTCAATTGTCAGTGCAAACAGGAGGGGGGAGAAAGGAGATTTGTAAAGCAATTTCATCAGATAATGTACTATTTGTGTATATTTTTGCTTTAGGACATTTATATAATATTTGTATTACATGTATTATTTCAGCTGGAAAGCTTCCAAAGTTTTGAATAGCAAAGGCCATTCAAGCCTATCCAAAGCCTTTTTGGCATCAACACCCATTATTGATAAATCTATATCTAGTATTTTAGTGCATTGTATTAAACTGAAACGGGAGTTGTAGCGATGAGACAAGATAGTAATTACTAGCGATTGGATACCACGAAAATTGGGGAGAAAAGGGGGTAACATTTCCCCCTTTTCTCCCCAATTTTCGTGGTATCCAATCGCTAGTAATTACTATCTTGTCTCATCGCTACAACTCCCGTACGGGCTCGGGAGAGACGAAGGTCAAAAGCCATGCGTCCTCCGAAGCACAACCCAACCAAGCCGCACTGCTTCTTAACACAGCGCGCCTCCAACCCGGAAGCCAGCCGCACCAATGTGTCGGAGGAAACACCGTGCACCTGGCTCCCTTGGTTAGCGCGCACTGCGCCCGGCCCGCCACAGGAGTCGCTGGAGCGCGATGAGACAAGGATATCCCTACCGGCCAAACCCTCCCTAACCCGGACGACGCTAGGCCAATTGTGCGTCGCCCCACGGACCTCCCGGTCGCGGCCGGCTGCGACAGAGCCTGGGCGCAAACCCAGAGACTCTGGTGGCGCAGCTAGCGCTGCGATGCAGTGCCCTAGACCACTGCTCCACCCGGGAGGCCCGTGGAAGGATGCATTTCTAACGTATTGGGACAGGAACCTAGACTCAGTCTGTCCCAAAACCCAACCTACCATGCACTCAGGGAATGGTAAGCTTGCTTAAACCTGTCCAATCCCTTTTAGATAACTAGATGGAAATTAATTGAAGGATCCATGTCATGTGGTTATTGGTGAGAGTGGAGAAGGGCTCTATCTGAGGGATTGGGACGGGGTGGCAGGGAGGGTATCAGACACTTCTTTGAAGTGTGTCTGGGGCCTCCACTCATCTCACTCCAGTCTCTTGGTGGAACCACTCTCCCCAAGTGGACCACCACCAGCCACTATATTTTTATTTAATGTACAAGGTCATACAAATTGACCAAAATACTTAATTGGCAGTTCTTCTCCAATGTATGTACAATGACATAATCCACAGAATTTTGTTACATTAGGAGAGTACTTTGCACTATGTTTTGGTGTGTTTTCTGTTAAAAGTCTGCTCAGCCCACATGCTCAAAAACACTCTATACTACATGTAATGTAAACAATAACTACATATTCATACTATGACTCTCCAATTCCATGGAAAGCCCACCGCCCTCATATGACATGTCTGCTAAAATGTTTTATCTGGTTCTTCAATGACAGACAAGGTTAACTTAGGTTTTATACAATTAATGTCCAAAAAAATCCATCTTATTACATGGAATGTGCACGGGCTCCATGATGGGGGAAAAAAACATATTGTTCTTGAACATTTAAAGAGAGATGTGGTTTTCCAGCAAGAGTTACATTTAAAAAAGGATACATTTAATATTTAAATAGGAGCTGGGTTGGAGAGGCCCATGCTGCCACTTACTGTAGTAACATCAGAGGTGTAGACATACTGATAAATAAGAATACACCCTTTCCCCTTATATCCCAGCACACAAACCCAGAAGGACATTTTCTAATGTTGAATTGTACCTTACATGATGAAAAATACACATCGATTTCATTGTATATCCCTCCAGGGGCAAATCTGGTGTGTTTAGATAGAATTCAAACTATATTACATCAAATCTAAGCAGGACCTATTATTTTAGCATGCAACCTAAATCATACATTCGATAAGATTGACAGACGTAGCAATAAAAAAGTCACATTCAATGAACCTCCAAAGAGGCTAAAAATGTAATCTCTACAAATAATTTACAGGATACCTGGAGATTACTATTCCCAACTAGAAAATACTACTCTTTTTTTTTCTTAAAGTAAGAAAAGCTATTCAAGAATTGACTACATTTTCATTTTACTGGGTTCACAAATCCATGAGATGAAAATCTATATAAATCAGAATTATACAACAGTTGGACTGATCCTACAGCTTTCTTAAACTCAGCAACCCTGAAGCAATTATCAGCAGGCAAAAAGAATCACTAAAAACAAAGATCACCTAAAAATAAACATTAGACACTGTTAAAACATCTGAGCGGAGAAAATCACCAGGAATGGACGGCTTTCTCATATACTTTTTTACACAAATGACAACACATTTCACTCAATTCAGCACTTCCTAGTTCCATGTATGAAACTGTTATTTCAGTTATATTAAAACCAGGAACATTTGGAGAGTCCTTGCTGATTACAGATACATAAGTTTAATAAATTGTGACAATAAAATATTAACAAAGCCCATAAGCAATATAATGGCAAAAGTCTTACCTGTCTTGATACATACAGTGCATTCAGAAAGTATTCAGACCCCTTGACTTTTTCCACATTTTGTTACATTACAGCCTTATTCTAAAATTGATAAAAAAGTTGTTTTCCCCTAATCAATCTACACACAGTACCCCATAATTGCAAAGCAAAAACAGGTTGAATAAACGTATAATAAAAAAAAATGAAATATCGCATTTACGTAAGTATTCAGACCCTTTACTCAGTACTTTGTTGAAGCACCTTTGGCAGCGATTACAGCCTCAAGTCTTATTGGGAATGACGCTACAAGCTCGGCACACCTGTACTTGAGGAGTTTCTCCCATTCTTCTCTGCTGATCCTCTCAAGCTCTGTCAGGTTGGATGGGGAGCATTGCTGCAAAGCTATTTTCAGGTATCTCCAGAGATGTTTGATTAGGTTCAAGTCCGAGCTCTGGCTGGGCCACTGAAGGACATTCAGAGATTTGTCCCAAAGCCATTCCTGTGTTGTCTTGGCTGTGAGGTTAGGGTTGTGTCCTGTCGGAAGGTTAAATTTCGTTCCGGTCTGAGGTCCTGAGGGCTTTGGAGCAAGTTTTCATGAAGGATTGCGCAGCGGTCTAAGGCACTGCATCTCAGTGCAAGAGGCATTACTACAGTCCCTGGTTCGAATCCAGGCTGAATCACATCCGGCCGTGATTGGGAGTCCCATAGTGCAGCGCACAATTGGCCCAGCGTCGTCTGGGTTTGGCCGGGGTAGGTCGTCATTGTAAATAAGAATTTGTTCTTATCTGACTTTCCTAGTTAAATAAAGGTTAAATATATATATATTTTTAAAGGATCTCTCTGTACTTGGCGCCGTTCATCTTTCCCTCAATCCTGACTAGTGTCCCAGTCCCTGCCGCTGAAAAACATCCCCACAGCATGATGCTGCCACCACCATGCTTTACCGTAGGGAAGGTGTCAGATTTCGTCCAGACGTGACGCTTTGCATTCAGGCCAAAGAGTTCAATCTTGGTTTCATCAGACCAGAGAATCTTGTTTCTCATGGTCTGAGAGTCCTTTAGGTGCCTTTTGGCAAACTCTTTAGGTGCCTTTTGGCAAACTCCAAGCAGGAAGTCCTGTACCTTTTAATGAGGAGTGACTTCCGTCTGGCCACTCTACCACAAAGGCCTGATTGGTGGAGTGCTGCAGAGATGGTTGTCCTTCTGGAGTTCTGTAAGAGTGACCATCGAGTGACCATCCCCCGATTGCTCAGTTTGGCCGGGTGGCCAGCTCTAGGAAGAGTCTTGGTGGTTCCAAACTTCTTCCATTTAAGAATGATGGAGGCCACTATGTTATTGAGGACTTACAATGCTGCGTGCATTTTTTGGTACCCTTCCCCAGATCTGGGCCTCGACACCATCCTATCTCGGATCTCTACGTACAATTTCTTCGACCTCATGGCTTGGTGTGTGCCTTTCCAAATCATTTCAATTAATTTAATTTACCAAAAGTGGACTCCAAACAAGTTGTAAAAACAGCTCAAGGATGATCAACGAAAACACGATGCACCTGAGCTCAATATCGAGTCTCAAAGCAAAGGGTCTGAATACTTATGTAAATAAGGTACATTTCTAAAAACCTGTTTTCACTTTGTCATTATGGGGTATTCTGTGTAGATTGATGAGGAAACAAATAACATAATCCATTTTAGAATAAGGATGTAACGCAACAAAATGTGGAAAAAGTCAAGTGGTCTGAATACTTTCTGAATGCACTGTATCAATCAAATAGGTTTTTATTAAAATTAGACACATTAAAAAAACAAATACAAGAACCAGCAGGACCTGAAATTTAAATAAAAAAGAAATGCATCCTTCCCTCAAGAATTTCCCTGTATTTAGCGCCATCCATCATTCCTTCAATTCTGACCAGTTTCCCAGTCCCTGCCGATGAAAAACATCCCCACAGCATGATGCTGCCACCACCATGCTTCACTGTGGGGATGGTGTTCTCGAGGTGATGAGAGGTGTTGAGTTTGCGCCAGACATAGCGTTTTCCTTGATGGCCAAAAAGCTCAATTTTAGTCTCATCTGACCAGAATACTTTCTTCCATATGTTTGGGGAGTCTCCCACATGCCTTTTGGTGAACACCAAATGTGTTTGCTTATTTTTTTCTCTAAGAAATTGCTTTTTTTCTGGCCACTCTTCCATAAAGCCCAGCTCTGTGGAGTGTATGACTTAAAGTGGACCTATAAACAGATACTCCAATCGCTGCTGTGGAGCTTTGCAGCTCTTTCGGGGTTATCTTTGGTCTCTTTGTTGCCTCTCTGATTAATACCCTCCTTGCCTGGTCCATGAGTTTTGGTGGGCGGCCCTCTCTTGGGAGGTTTGTTGTGATGCCATATTCTTTCCATTTTTTAATAATGGATTTAATGGCACTCCGTGGGATGTTCAAAGTTTGGGATATTTTTTATAACCCAACCCTGATCTGTACTTCTCCACAACTTTGTCCCTGGCCTGTTTGGAGAGGTCCTTGGTCTTCATGGTGCCGCTTGCTTGGTGGTGCCCCTTGCTTAGTGGTGTTGCAGACTCTGGGGCCTTTCAGAACAGGTGTAAAAGATCATGTGACAGATCATGTGACACTTAGATTGCACACAGGTTGACTTTATTTAACTAATTATGTGACTTCTAAAAGTAATTGGTTGCACCAGATCTTATTTAGGGGCTTCATAGCAAAGGGGTGAATACACATGCACGCACCAATTTTGAGTTTTTAATAAAAAGTAAAAAAATTCAACAAGTTTTTTTTTCATTTCACTTCACCAATTTGGACTATTTTGTGTATGTCCATTACATGAAATCCAAATAAAAATCTACTTAATTTACAGGCTGTAATGCAGCAACGCCAAGTTGGATGTCACGCCCTGGTCATAGAGAGGCTTTTATTCTCTATTTTGGTTAGGCCAGGGTGTGACTAGGGTGGGCATTCTAGTTTCTTCATTTCTATGTTTTCTATTTCTTTGTGTTTGGCCGGGTGTGGTTCTCAATCAGAGGCAGCTGTCTATCGTTGTCACTGATTGAGAACCATACTTAGGTAGCCCTTTTTTCCACCTGACTTGGTGGGAAGTTGACTTTGTTTAGGGCACATAGCCTTTAGCTTCACGGTTTGTTTTTGTAGTGTTTATTGTTTTGTTCGGCGTCATTTTTATTAATAAAGGAAAATGTACGCTCACCACGCTGCACCTTGGTCCTCATCTTTCAACGGCCGTGACAGAACTTCCCACCACCAACAACGGACCAAGCAGCGTGGTAAGGAGGAGCAGCGTGTCCAGGATTCCTGGACTTGGGAGGAGATCCTGGACAGTAAGGGACCCTGGAGGCAGGCTGGGGAGTTTCGCCGTCCACGGGAGGAACTGGAGGCAGCAAGAGCACAGCGGCAGCGTTACGAAGGGACTCGGCTAGCAAGGAAGCCCGAGAGGCAGCTCAACAAAAGAAAAATGGGGGGGGAACACGGGGAGTGTGGCTGAGTCAGGTTGGAGACCTGAGCCAACTCCCCGTGCTTACCGTGGCGAGCGTCGTACTGGTCAGGCACCGTGTAATAAGATGGAGCGCACAGTGTCTCCAGTACGCGTGCACAGCCCGGTGCGCTACCTTCCACCTCCCCAAATCAGCCGGGCTAGAGTGGGTATCCAACCAGGTCGGAGGATGCCGGCTCAACGCATCTGGCCGCCAGTACGTCTCTACGGCCCGGGATATCCTGCGCCGGCTCTGCGCACTGTGTCTCCGGTGCGTCTACACAGCCCAGTGCGTCCTGTGCCTGCGCCCCGCATCTGCAGGGCGAAAATAACCATCCAGCCAGGACAGGTTGTGCAAGCTTTACGCTCAAGACCTCAAGTGTGCCTCCACGGCCCAGTGTATCCTGTGCCTGGCCCCAGAAGGACAGGGCCTCCTGTAAGTCTCTCCAGCCTGGTCAGTCCTGTGCCTGCGCCTAGAACTAATCCTCCCGTATGTCTCCCCAGCCTGGTGAGTCCTGTGGCAGCTCAACGTACCAGACTGCCCATACGTCTCCTCCCTCCAGTGATGATCCATGGCACGAAGCCTCCAGTAATGATCCATGGCAAGAAGCCTCCAGTGATGATCCATGGCACGAAGCCTCCAGTGATGATCCATGGCAAGAAGCCTCCAGGGATGATCCATGGCACAAAGCCTCCAGTGATGATCCATGGCAAGAAGCCTCCAGTGATGATCCATGGCACAAAGCCTCCAGTGATGATCCATGGCAAGAAGCCTCCAGTGAGGAGTCATGGAACGAAGGCCTCCAGTCCGGAGCCTCCAGCGACGTTCTCCAGCCCGGAGCCTCCAGCGACGTTCTCCAGTCCGGAGCCTCCAGCGACGGCCTCCAGTCCGGAGCCTCCAGCGACGTTCTCCAGCCCGGAGCCTCCAGCGACGTTCTCCAGTCCGGAGTCTCCAGCGACGGCCTCCAGTCCAGAGTCTCCAGCAACGGCCTCCAGTCCAGAGCCTCCAGCGGCGGCCTCCAGTGCGGAGCCTCCACCGACGTTCTCCAGTCCGGAGCCTCCAGCGACGGCCTCCAGTGCGGAGCCTCCAGCGACGTTCTCCAGTCCGGAGTCTCCAGCGACGGCCTCCAGTCCGGAGTCTCCAGCGACGGCCTCCAGTCCGGAGCCTCCAGCGACGGCCTCCAGTCCGGAGCCTCCAGCGACGTTCTCCAGCCCGGAGCCTCCAGCGACGTTCTCCAGTCCGGAGTCTCCAGCGACGGCCTCCAGTCCAGAGTCTCCAGCAACGGCCTCCAGTCCAGAGCCTCCAGCGGCGGCCTCCAGTGCGGAGCCTCCACCGACGTTCTCCAGTCCGGAGCCTCCAGCGACGGCCTCCAGTGCGGAGCCTCCAGCGACGTTCTCCAGTCCGGAGTCTCCAGCGACGGCCTCCAGTCCGGAGTCTCCAGCGACGGCCTCCAGTCCGGAGCCTCCAGCGAGGGTGCCCAGTCCGGGGCCCGCTACGAGGGTGCCCAGTCCGGGGCCCGCAACGAGGGTGCCCAGTCCGGGGCCCGCTACGAGGGTGCCCAGTCCGGGGCCCGCTACGAGGGTCCCCAGTCCGGGGCCCGCTACTAGTGTCCCCTGCCGTGGCCCGCAACGAGGGTGCCCAGTCCGGGGCCCGCTACGAGTGTCCCCAGTCCGGGGCCCGCAACGAGGGTGCCCAGTCCGGGGCCCGCAACGAGGGTGCCCAGTCCGGGGCCCGCAACGAGGGTGCCCAGTCCGGGGCCCGCTATGAGGGTCCCCAGTCCGGGGTTGGCAGTGAGGGTTCCCGCACCAGAGGCACCACCAAAGTGGGGGGAGCCAGAGGCGGAAGGGGGTCTACGTCCCGCACCAGAGCCGCCGCCGTAAAGGAAGCCCACCCGGACCCTCCCCTTTAGAGTCAGGTTTTGCGGCCGGAGTCCGCACCTTTGGGGGGGGGGGGTTCTCAATCAGAGGCAGCTGTCTATCGTTGTCTCTGATTGAGAACTATACTTAGGTAGCCCTTTTTTCCACCAGTCTTGGTGGGAAGTTGACTTTGTTTTGGGCACATAGCCTTTAGCTTCACGGTTTGTTTTTGTAGTGTTTATTGTTTTGTTCGGCGTCATTTTTATTAATAAAGGAAAATGTACGCTCACCACGCTGCACCTTGGTCCTCATCTTTCAACGTCCGTGACATGGGATGAATACTTTTGCAAGGCACTGTAAATGGTTTGACTATCCAGATCTGTTTGCAGTTGATTGATATCCAGATACAACGAGTCCCTGACTACCTCCACAGTCAGTCAGGAAGATCTGATCACAAACAGATCATAATGCACATTTTAATCGTTTACACCTGTCAAATAAATTGGGCACAATCAGAATATGGACAAGATCAGAACAAATAACTTATGGCATCATGATGTGTTTTAAATAGATACATATTATTTTGAAAGAATATGTAAAATAATGTGCATACAGGGAGAGACCAGGAAATTGGTTATCTTGTTATGAGAAGGATTCTCAGTACATTACATCACCTCATGTTCCTATTACTGGCTTACAAAAAGTACAAATAACTTCCCTTTTATAGAAGCACAAATATTGACCAAGCACTCAAATATTTGGTTTGAGCATAATTGTTTTATTAATCAACTGAACATCCTTGCGCAAACACATTAAACACCCATAGTGACAATGAATGAAAATAAGCCTTTCGTCGCCTGTTGCTAATTGAAAAGTTTGTTGTGTTAACATTTGAACACGACCAGGCTGATTCGCAAATGTCTGCCCACACCCACAGCTCAGTAGAAGGTGCTTTAGTGGCTCTGGCTGTGAGAGGAGTCAACAAACTGAGCTGGAGAGAGCAAACACTGGCAGCACTCTAACAGTCAGGTCATTAGCCAGGTAATTGGTGTTTGTTTAAACCACTGCTAGTACAAACAAACTAATTAGATTAAGTCAGTAGACAACTTTTAATGGTTTAGTTTATTTCAAGTGATTTAGCAGCACATTTGAATCATTGATAGATGTGTAATAGAGGGTGGGTGTCTGTTTGTGATTTAACCTTCGAATGAACCGGACAAATCTGTACTCTTGGATTTTCACACAACTGAACTTGGTAATGGTAATGTTTGTATTAGATTTACGATGGATAATGTTATTACAACCACACAGACAGGAATAATGATGAGCATGATCTTACGTCAAAGAAATGTGCATATTGGAAATGATGTGATGGTGAAGATGAAGAAGAAGAAGACAGGGTTTTTAGGGATAGTGTTCATTAAATGACATGACCATGTCTCATCAAGGAATCTTTGAATCAACTGCTGCTGAAGACTCAGGGAGTAAATATATGTCATGTAATTGCTTGTAATTTCTGCAATTAAATGGTGCAGCGGGAAGTTGAACAAAAAGGTAGAAAGAACTTTCCAGTATGGTGGAGTGAGTGCGTAGGGTGTGTTTTTGAACTCCTAGTAGTTGTGAATGTCTGTGGTCTTCAGTGGAAATATGTTGCCTAAGGCATTCTCTGGCTGTTCTCTAATAACCATGAGGAGATCTAATACCCTTACAGAAGAAAACTGTATGTTTACCTGTCCTACTAGGTCATCATGATTCATGCCTCATTCATCACCTCTTTAACTTACAACATAATTCAATAGGGTTATTATGGATGTATGCTATTATCATATCAAGTTCAGAATTATTGTGTCTGAGCTGAACTCATTACCACTTAAGTAATGAGAGATGTCCATTAGATGTAGGCCTATTGGCTGAAACCAAATACTTTTGTCACACTCAGTCCCATCATACTCACTAACCATGTTTCTGGGATGAGTCAAAAACGACTTATTGCACTGTAAGAGTACACGTTTCGGTTTATGTGCCATCCAATGTTTTTACAGTCAGGCAAAAATAAACTCCACAAAGAGCTTGTTATGAAACATGTATAAGAATATTATTTTTGACTTATCCCGGAAAGACAGTTTGCTGTTTGATTTGAATAGCCTTTGTCAGAACAGGAAGCGTTGCTGTTTGATATGATTATAGTTGCTGCAGGTACCATAACGGTTCACTGAACGGTTGCATGACCCTCCTAGGTGGCATTTAATCCTATTACTGAATTCGGGGAAGAGATAATTACACTTATTTAGACTGGTTCACTTCTCAGGCCTGCTTCTGCAGCAGATGTAAGTGCCCAAACAGGATAGAGACAGGGCTTAAAGAACCAAACACAGCTAATCACAAATTGTCTTCAAGGGGTTTGGTTTCTCATCATATGATTCTACTCCTCTGTCTTCACAACACTTCATTTGTTTGCCGGCTTGATAGTTCTTTTTTTTACATTCAACTATTTGGGATCTGAGTACTTGAATATGTGTTTTGTCAACTGTCTCCAGAAATCAGCAGGATGTTTGAATTGATTTAAAAGTATACTGTGAACAAAATTGAATCCTTCACAAATGTTACGCACTTATCACATACTCCTCACTTCTCAGAAGCATTTCTCTCTTAGCTGTTCTATGTCGTTTTGACTTGATCGTAGGGGAAAGTTAAAGCGGCAATCAGCAGGTGAAACAATAACAAAGTGTTTTCCCAGTCCCTATTTTGGTATAAAGCTGAGGGATGGGGCTGGAGAAATGTAACTACTCTCAAATTCATAGACAGGGGTATGGATGCAAGGACTGACCATCCATGATATCAAAATTACAGATTTAACTATGTTTTGAGGCTATAGTGTTTGTTAACAGTGACTTTGTTTACGAACATTGGTATAAAACAAGCTTATATTTTGTGTACTGATGGGGTACCACAGTTGAACTAAGCGCATGAGGCATTTGTAAATTATAATGTATGCAGCAACTTGTGATTGCCCCTTTAACTGTGTGCATGCATGCAAGAGTGCGTGTGTGCATGCGTGTGTGTGCGCACATCTGTGTGAGTGTGTGTGTGAAGCAGGAGGAGGAGTGACCATTACTCAGCTGGAGGGTTAGGTGTGGGGGGTGAGGCAGGAGGCACCCTGTTGTTCATTGTTGGTGTGATTGGCAGTTCGGGAGCCCAGCTGGCACGGAAGTAGCCATGGTAGGAGAGTCTCCCCACACCATAACCCCTAGCTTCACACACACAGCATCCCCCTCCACTATCCCCTGTCCTGTCCCCCACCAGCGAGATTGAAAGGATGTCAATCAGGGGCCTGGGGCTGGGAGAATGGGCCCAGTGGCCAGCCCAGGCTGATGTCACCTCACGCTGAGTTTGATTGGCACGGCCGGAGCAGGGAGGATGGATGGAGCTGTCACAGGGGCTTGGTAATGGTGCCGTTGCTTCAAGGCCCCAGAGCCGCCGTTCTTTTCGCCCTAAGTGGATCAATGCTAAACAAATTAGCAGATAGTAGTCATATTTCTCATTCAGGGAGCTCCCACTTCTCCCAATGCAAGACATAAATCATACTGACTGACGTTGCCCTCAATGATGAAAGCTCCCTGTCAGGCTCAACTTGTGGCAGTTAAGAAATCTGTGCATTCTTTTTCTCCCTCTCTCCCTCCTCTCTCTTTCTTCTGCTCTTTCGTCTTTGTTTTCTCAAGCAACCAAAAAAGGGAAAGAATGCATTGAATGGAAGTGTATGATTGGCCCCTTCGGGAATGTTCTCCAAGAGCAAAATGTATCTTTGTTGCAATTGTCCTTCCATTTTAAAAAGCTTTTCAAGAGGCCCAAGAAAGGATTGACTGTGTCAGCAGATCTCCTTTTGAAATATAAGTTGTTTGCTAAGAGGTTCTCTTCTTCACTTAGCCTGCCTCTGTCGAAGGGTTAACGTGCACATGGATGATGGCAAAGTGTGAAGTCTTGAGTATAGACCCTGGTATGTCAAGACTTGGAATTCCCTGGAAATGCTTAGTGGTCAGTGTCCCAGTCCCACCAGATCTAATACCTATGACTTGCAGAATCCATTCAATCAAAGGTCACCTCAAAGGTAGGGATTCTTTCTTTAAGTTTTCTGTGACCAATCTCATGAATATCAAGTCATTTTAGGTATTCATTTCTTATTTACCGTATATATTCAGATAGATGGAATTTGTGTCTTCCACTCGGTACAGAAAAACAAACACACACACACACACACACAAAGAAACACACACACACACACACACACTGACCACCCATGGCCACTTCAAGCAATCCATTTAAAGCACACCCTATGCGTGTATGCACCCAGATGTAATGGTTGTTTGAACTCTCCTTGACAGACGATTAATCTGGCTGTGCTCTTATTGCATTACAGAGAGGCAGAATGAATCCGAACAGAGAGAGAAGAGCACTCCTATGCCATCCATTAGATTAAGACAACATTGGCTAATTAAGTATCTCCGACCTATTACTCCCTCATTTAATCAACCATTATTTCTCTGGCCAAACTTCCTTCCTCTCTCCTTTCATATTGATGGAGGCCCTCTTGGGTGGCGGGCTGGCATGGCTCTCCCAATATAATTACCATGGGAGGGGATTCTAAGGAGAGCCAAGGGGGACCAGGGCCCTCCATGCATGCTGGCCCTGCATTGTTCTAGGCATTTCTTTTTAGCAGCTCATCTGTTCCTGTCAATTTAGTTTGGACCACCCCTTTCCTTACTCCGCAGTATTCAGTTAAGGGGCAATCAGCAGTTGGGCAATTCCACGGGAACAGTGATGCTGAGACTCACTTTTTCACTTTAAAATGTATGCCAATCAAAAACTATTGATTGCAAAGTTTAACAAACCTATTATGCAAAAGTCTACTTTTAACAATTGCCACTGAACATTTTACTAAAAAACATTTACTTGAGGAACAGTGCAGATGCAAAGTCTGGTAACAGATTGACAGTAAAATCTCCCTCTGTTTTTTTATTTGACCACGAATTCCAAATACTGTGTTAGATATCTACACCAAATTATGATTCAAAGATGTCTGCAGAAAGAACTGGGTGTCAGCAATGACAAGACACCTTGAGTTTGAAAAACTCTCTTTTAGTTATTGAAGTAAGTGAAGTGGATCAACACCCGGAAACATAATAATGGTAACAGAATGACATCATGGGTCCTTGATCTGTACTATACAAAAATGTATAATTATGCATAATCATTCTCTTCGTGGTGATGTATCCTGAAAGGCACAAAGGTATAAAAATGTAATATCCTCCTTTGCATGTTTGGCTATTATTCAACACAATGGGTATTAATAGAATGAGCTCCGCCCCCAAACAAGACCAAATTTGGTTGGTCCAGACCAGATCAAATCTGTACCAATCATAGACGTCTATGTTTCACAAGTTTGGACATCACAGTACAGCACAGTAGAGAACAGTAGAGTACAGCACAGTAGAGTAGAGTTCAGTTCAGTATAGTAGAGTAGAATACAGTACAGTAAAGTATAGTAGTGTATAGTTCAATACAGCACTGTACAGCACAGCACAGTAAAGTAAAGTAGAGTTCAGTACAGTACAGTACAGTAAAATAAAGAAAAGTAGAGTATAGTTCAGTACAGCATAGCACAGTACAGTAGAGCACAGTAGAGTACAGCAAAGTAAAGAAATGTAGAGTATAGTTCAATACAGCATAGCACAGTGCAGCACAGCACAGTACAGTAGAGCACAGTAGAGTACAGCAAAGTAAAGAAATGTAGAGTATAGTTCAATACAGTAGAGTCCAGTCCAGTAGAGTAGTGTAGAGTATATTTAAGCAATAAGGCCCAAGGGGGTGTGGTATATGGCCAATATACCACAGCTAAGGGCTGTTCTTACGCACAAGGCAACTCAGAGTGCCTGGATACAGCCCTTAGCCGTGGTATATTGGCCATATACCACAAACCCCGAGGTGCCTTGTTGCTATTATAAACTGGTTACCAATGTAATTAGAGCAGTAAAAATAAATGTTTTGTCATACCCGTGGTGTCAGCCAATCAGCATTCAGCGCTCAAACCACCCAATTTATATTACATTATACTGTACTCTACTCATGTGTGCTCTACTCTACTGTACTGAACTATACTCTAGTCTACTTTTCTTTACTTCACTGAACTGTATTGTACTCTACTGTGCTCTTCTGTACTGTACTGTGCTCTACTGAAACTGTGGTTTGTGACTGCTATGATTTCCCATCGTGGCGAATTCAATTGCAGTCATTCTGTTACTGATTTTCTGTTACCGATTTGGTAACAGAGTGACGCGTTTTAAACATTTTATAATTCATAAACAAAACTGTTATCAGTAAAAACACTGTAACTAATTGGTAGGTCTACCTTTACTTATTACTTCTGTGAACTTTCCTAATCCTCCCTCTTCATGAGGGAGAGAAATTTGAAAATATCTTAAAGATATGTGGGTTTTTGGTAATAGAATGACAAGACACCAGGCAATATTTCTTAGACTTAAAGATGGCAAATAATTTCTGCTTAACTAAATATACAGTAAATATTGATTATTAGTTGTCAGTGGTCTTTACTTCAATGAAAAGTATGAGCTGGTGCACACCCAGAGAAAATGATTTAGTGTAGAGGTGCTGACTAATGGAGAATAAACTGGAAGCTATAAAAACAAAGAGAGTCGCACACTCCACCAATGTTTCGGCATCACAGTGCCTTTGGTAAAGAAGGCACAGTGATGCCGAAACGTTGGTGTTTTTTACCCAATAAATGACTGGGAGGTTGTACATATGGAGTGGTCTTTACTTCAACATCATTGTGTTTTGATGCATTTCAAACATCTTTTAAGAATTTGACGTAGTAGCTGTTTTTTAAGATGCCCTTTTCCATCTGTGTAACTGGAAATCAAAGCCTTTGCTTATTCCAACTTTTTGGGGGTGGAAAATGGTTGAAAAGCATATGCCTTCATTTCCAAAAAATAATAGACTCTAAGCTTTCATTTGACACAAAAAATGTATATGCTCCTATAAACTTCACATGTTGGTGCTCATTGGTCCTTTGACAGGGAAATGACCAGTTGCTACATCCATTTTTGGACTTATGAAGTAATGTCACGTACCCATTGATTCTTGAATAATTGAATGCCTCATGACCTTTAGTTTAACTGTTGTACTCCATCAGAAAGCAAAATATAAGTTTGTTTTACTCCTTTGTCTTTAGACAAAGTAGACGTAAACAAACACTATATAGCTTCAAAACATGGTTAAAACGATCATTTTGATATAATGGATGGTTAGTCCTTGCATCCATAGCTCTGTCTATACATTTGAGAGTGGTTACATTTATCCAACCACATCCCTCAGCTTTTACCGAAACAGGGGCAGGGAAATGCTTTGTTACTGTTTCAACTGCTGATTGCCCCTTTAATGTATTGACAAGCCATATATGCCGTTTCCAAGGAGACCCTAGTGTTCTTTGTTTAATCTTCATTTTATAACACATTTGAATGAGCTCAGTCTTTGTTTCTTTCTTAAATTATCTTAGTCACAAGAATCCGAAGGCTTTGACATTTCTCTTCAAACAATAATTTACTAGCTACATTTCTATTTTAGAGCAGCTCTTAATTGTGTTGCGATATAGATGAAATACTTATTGAATTAAATTGTTTTACTCCTACCAGGGTTGGGGTCAATTCTAAATTGAGTTGTGTATTGCTCTTTAATTCCAATGAAAGTCTTGAATTTGAATAGAATTTGAATTGGTCACACCCCACAGGAAGCAGATTTTGAATTGTATTTGAATTGAAGGAAGTGGAATTTAATTGAATGAAACTCAATAAAATGTAGAGCTCTATTCAACCTGCATCGTGGAAGTTTAGTTTCATAGCGTGATTGAAATTTAAAGGCAATGTAAATTTCCTTTTAGTCTGTCTTCATATTTCAAGACATGTCATATGAGGGTGCAGTGAGACAGCCGATGGGTTGAACGATACTCTTTTCATCAATTATCTTGAAAAAACGAATGCTTAAAAACTGGAAATCAACACCAATCCTCCATTGTTAAGACAATGGAAAATTCATATGCTTCACTATCTAAATATTGAAAGAGCGAGTGCAACAGAAAGGATGAAAATTGTGCAATTTGAGGACGTGGCAGAGAGTAGCGCAGACACTGTAGATAAGGGTGAGAACAGATGGGTCTGGGCAGGTGTGATGTCGTTGATGTTTGTGTGCGTCTGTATGTTGTCTTTTGCATGTGTATGTTTTGTATTGTTCGAAATTATTTGTATTGTTTTTTAAATTACGGCAATGTTCCCACTTTAGCGGAGAATGCATTCAAGGTAAACGCTGCATATGTCGGCTCAATCAGAAATGACCTTAAAATGTTTATTGCGGAATCTGTAACGCTTCGGCGTTACAGATTGAATAGAGCCCTTAATTTATTTTACTTTTGAATTTTACCTTGCTCATTAATTCTACACATCACTATACACATGTTTATTTTGACATCATGTATACCAATACCATGTATAATACAGTATTTTTAAAACTCGTTCTCCTAAAACAAGTTTTAAATAATTACAGTGCACTCTGGAAATATTCTGAGATCACTTTGTCATATTTGATTATTTGATGTATTCTTTGCATTTGTGTCCAATTTAAGTTTATGGGTTGCGAAATTCAAAATTGACCCCATCCCTGAAATCTACTTTTACTGTCTTCTCCCTATTTACAATCAAACATATGAGATCAATGACATGTTTAGTCTCATCCTTTTAGCGGGTGGTCGTGTTGCTTACATTACTTGCCTACTGCTGTAGGTGTAGTAACTCCATACCCTCCATCATATACATACAGTAGCCTAAACCCACACCTGCTGTCTATCTTCACCTCCATTAGAGGTGTCTCTGGTTATTGTCCTCTCTTGTCAGTGTCTGTCTCTGTCTGGCCCTTGGTGTGTGGGGAAGGGTTAGGACTACGACTGGCCTTCCTTAGCCTTTACTGCTGTTACCTGGATTTTACATACAACTGTGCCTGAGCTCTGTTGAGGAGCAAGTGCTGAATGGCCAGGCAAAGAACAAATCTAAAGTGGTGGATAATGTAGGTCGCTCTAGTTGCAAATTAATAAATAGTGGAGGTTGTCTTAAAATCACCATGGCTGTTTATACCTGGTGCTATAATGTGTCCTTTGTCCTGATCGTGCCCAGACATGCGTCTACACATGGTATAAAAATGTGGCTCTTATCTGTCCAATGTGTCCACATATTGACAAGATTTTCTGGTCCCTCCCGGTATTTGAATGACTTGAGACACATTCTTTCAAAATAATATTTATTTATTTATTTATTTTTAAACACATATTTATGCCCTCAATCAATGATTTTAGAAGGCTGAATAATGACGATTAAATTGTTAATTTTCTGGATCCGGCTACACTTGCAAAACATCCCGACACACCGTGTGCCTGACTGCTTCTGGATGTGGTCAGGAAGATTTGATCACAATCAGATCAAAATGTGTATTTTAATCTGTACACTGGTCTCAAAATGTTGGATGTTGGATGCATGTTAGCACCAGATATAAACGATTTAATAAGTTGAGAACTGGGGTCAGTCAACATCACATAATAATAATATAATATTTACCATTTAGCAGACGATTTTATCCAAAGCGACTTACAGTCATGCATGCACACATTTTATGTGTGGGTGGTCCCAGAAATCAAACCCACTATCCTGGTGTTGCAAGTGCCATGCGCTAACAACTGAGCTACAGAGGACCAATTTTAATTGTATGGGCTTAGACGCCATACGACATGGTCATGAATGGAGGGTCGTTAAGACCTTGTTAAGTCTAATGGCATTCAGGAATAAAGTTAAACATCCCTCGCTCGTTAATTAGAGAGGGACCAGGGTTCATGTGCATGGCCTTAGAATGATTGACAGGGCAATGGGGTAGTGTGTGAGAACATGCCTGGTAATGAATGGGAGGTCCCAGACTTTTCATAAGCAGGTGTGTCTATGGAGTCTACCAATGTAGCCTGCTGTGGTGAGCTCCAAGAATGTATCACAATGGTCCATGTCAGAGCTATCTGTTAACAAATAGATGCCTCTGGTCCATGTAAGTCAGACCCCAATGCAAATCAAATCAAATGTATTTATAAAGCCCTTTATATCAGCAGATGCCACAAAGTGCTTATACAGAAACCCAGTCTAAAACCCCAAACAGCAAGCAATGCAGATATAGAAGCACGGTGGCTAGGAATACCTCTCTAGCAAGGCAGGAACCTAGGAAGAAACCTAACAAGGAACCAGGCTCTGAGGGGTGGCCAGTCCTCTTCTGGCTGTGCCGGGTGGAGATTAAAAGAGTACATGGTCATTAAGGCCATATCGTTCTTCAAGCTTTTCAAAGATTCTTAGATGACCAGCAGGGTCAAATAATAATCACAGTGGTTGTAGAGTGTGCAACAGGTCAGCACCTCAGGAGTACTGTAAATGTCAGTTGGCTATTCATAGCCAAGCATTCAGAGGTCGAGACAGCAGGTGCGGTACAGAGAGGAAGGGGGAGTGAGAGGGGGAGTCGAAGACAGTAAGTCCGGGACGAGGTAGCACATCTGGTGAACAGGTCAGGGTTCCATAGCTGCAAGTAGAACAGTTGAAACTGGAGCAGCAGCACGACCAGGTGGACTGGGGAAAGCCAGGAGTCATCAAGCTAGGTAGTCCTAGGACTCCGGGAGGAGAGGGAGGGAAGGAGAGAGAGAGAGCGAGAGAGAGAGAGCGAGAGAGCGAGAGAGCGAGAGAGCGAGAGAGAGAGAGAGAGAGAGAGAGAGAGAGAGAGAGAGAGAGAGAGAGAGAGAGAGAGAGAGAGAGAGAGAGAGAGAGAGAGAGAGAGAGAGAGAGAGAGAGAGAGAGAGAGAGAGAGAGAGAGAGAGAGAGAGAATTAGAGGGAGTATACTTAAGTTCACACAGGACACCAGATAAGACAAGAGAATTTCACCAGATAGGACAAACTGATCCTAGCCCCCCAGCACAAAGACTATTGCAGCATAGATACTGAAGGCTGAGACAGGGGGTTTTGGGGGACATTGTGGCCCGTCCGACGATACCCACGGACAGGGCCAACCATGATGGACATAACCCCACCCACTTTGCGAAAGCACAGTCCCCAACCCACTAGAGGGATATCAACAGAGCACCAACTTACTAACCTGAGACAAAGCTGAGTATAGCCACTGGTCATCCCCAAAGCCAACACCTCCTTTGGCCACCTTTCCTTCCAGTTATCTGCTGCCAATGATTGGAACGAATTGCAAAAATCACTGAAGCTAGAGACTTATATCTCTCTCACTAACTTCAAGCATCGGCTGTCAGAGCAGCTTACCGATCGCTGCAGCTGTACACAGCCCATCTGTAAATAGCCCATCCAACCAACTACCTACCTCATCCCCATATTTGTTTTTTGTTTTTTTTCTGCTCTTTTGCACACCAGTATTTGTACTTGCACATCCTCATCTGCACATCTATCACTCCAGTGTTAATTGCTAAATTGTAATTACTTCGCAACTATGACCTATTTATTGCCTTACCTCCTTACTTCATCTGCACACACTGTATACAGATGTTCTATTGTGTTATTGACTGTACGTTTGTTTATCCCATGTGTAACTCTGTGTTGTTGTTTTTGTCGCACTGCTTTGCTTTATCTTGGCCAGGTCGTAGTTCTAAATGAGAACTTGTTCTCAACTGGCCTACCTGGTTAAATAAAGGTGAAATTAAAAAATGTAAATGGCCAACGAAGATCTCCTCCACCGCACAAGCCTGAGGGGGCGCAAGACCGGACAGGAATATCACGTCAGGGACTCAACCGACTCAGGTCGAGTATAGATCAAAAAATCCTGGCACGACTTGACGCACCCCTACTAGGGATGGCATGGAAGAGCACTAGTAAGCCAGTGACCCCATAATAGGGTCAGAGGCAGAGAATCCCATTCGAGACAGGGGAGAAGGCCAGGCAGAGGCAGCAAGGGCAGTTCGTCATTCCAGTACCTTGCCGTTCACCTTCACACCCCTGGGTCTTCCACATTGTCATCAATAACCAATAGTACAACCTTAATGGAAACTTGAAAGACTTAACTTCACCAGAGCCTCTTACAACCATGCAGCCACATTTGGACTAGATACACTACATTATATGCACAGCTACCATAGATAGTAGTCTGGCCTTCATTTACACAGGGCACAGCCGTAAAAGAGATCCAGGTCTCAGTCTGTTTTCCCTGTTAAAATAAAGATTTAATGAAAATTTAGCATACTTTCTTTATTGGTCATTTGCACAGATATTCTGTCACAGTGACCAAGCTGACATACAACACAAACATCACAGACTGGGAGCATCTCATGGGCACTTAGGGGTAAAGCAGTAGATAGTATGCAGGGATATTGTAGCTGGTAATCCTCTGGCTGACGGATCACTCCCTGCAGATTTCCCCAAAGGCAGCTCGGGGGTTCGAATATTGGCCTGCCTTTCTAACCTCGAAGCTACTGCCGCTCCTATTCATTTTGCTCTGTTCTCACTCCCTTGGCTTTGTTCAACCATTTGACTTGGCTTAGCAACCCTTCCCTCAAAGTATTTAACTTAGAAATGTGGGTGAAACTATCCCTTAATATCTCACCCCTAGCGGTTAAGCCTAGCAGTTAAGAGTGTTGGGCCAGTAACTGATAGGTCGCTGGTACAAATCCCAGAGCCAGGTGGAAAAATATGACACATTTCGGTTTTTAATGCATTCAGTTGTGCAACTGATTGGGTACCCGTTTTACCCTCTCTTTTGCAGCGGAAGAGATGGACCAGGAAACGCTCTTGCTTTTGAACGACTCATCTAAAGAAGAACATAAAAGCCTTAACACGGGGAGCATTCTGTATTCTTTTATACACGAGGGGAGGTCCAAATCTGTTTAAAGATTTGTTGTGTATTTTGAAAACTGATTGTTAGAAGGAATTTATAATTCATTGAATACTTTGTGCTCACAACAGAGTCAAGAGGGCAGCCCAGGTGACCAAGTGGCTGAACAACATCTGGCCAGCAAACCAGGTTGCGGAGTACATGAAGGAGACTGCGATCTAGTGGGTTCAGTGGACCAAACAGAATGGGGCCAAGACAGTTGAGATAGTCCAAGAGTATCCACATCTGTTGGATACTCCAGGCGTGGTGGGTTAATTTTTTTAACAAAAACATTAGACTTGATTTCTGTTTGCTGTGATTAACTAGCCTGGCTGACGCGGCCCACGTGACTCACAGCGCAGGGAGAGCTGTGACCACACTGGTCTGGAAAGGAGGCTTTTTGTTAATGCAATATTCGCAAAGAAATTGTGCGACAGGGTTCTCTCAAATCTTTTTTTTCCCTTGGGTTGAGACCTCTCATTGTTCGGATTTGAAAACATAACCATTTTATAGAAGGGGGTGGCGCTCAGGGGCTGTGCCTGTTTGAGTGAGAAAGACACAGAGAGCCAACCAGTAAAAGCACAGCCCCCTTAATTATTGACACATTTCAGACTCTGAAGTCAGGAGGACATCAATAGTTAGGTGATAGGTAGACTAGTGATTAACTGCAATTGAAAAGTAATTGTTTGTCTGGCTACAGCATAACACAATTTGAAGTCATATGGGGCAGAGTCTCACAAGCATTAGAAATAGCATTGTTACAAATGTTACATTTTGGGGATTGTGAAAAGTGCTTTATGAATGAAATACAGTTATTAAGTAATGAGTCATTAATCCATGTCCTTAGTAGTGACCTTCAAATGTAATATTTTACACTTGGTCTGTGTAACAATGTTTTAACTCGACCCAAATGTAGACCATTATTGTATGGCAAAACAGCATGATGTGTATGTGTGCTGTCACCTAAGATAGCTGAAGTGTGCCAGTGAATGTGAATATCTAATGATTAACTCTGGCACTGTCTGGTAGACAGATCTGTGTTAATAGAGACACACCAACGCATGTTTAGTTTTTCTCCAATTGCAATCTGAGTGTGCACATCAAGTTCAACTGAAAGGGAAAGGGGGATACCTAGTCAGTTGTACAAATGAATGCCTTCAACTGAAATGTGTCCGCATTTAACCAAACCCCTCTTAATTAGGCTTAAGTCTGATGTATGGACTGTTTGGTTCATGAAATAATATAAATCAATTATAATAATCAATTCTATTTTATGAAATCTTATCTTGTGAAATAATACATATTTAGACAATAGGACTTTGTTTCAATGTGCTATTTAAAAAAATATATATTCTTGTACATTCTCTGATGTTCTGAAATGCAGGCAATAGAAATTAATTATTTTAAATTCAACAGTGTACCTTGATTGTGAGTGTAGGAAAGGGAGGGGGTGGAATGGTAGAGAAGGCAAAAATATGCAAGTTAAATTGAAATTAGGATTACACTGACAACCCAAGGATTACATAAATAATTACCCAGCTGCTGGGTCAATCCCCCAACCCAATGTGCTGGGTTTATGTCACAACCCAACACACCGGGTTGTTTTAACCCAGCAATCTAGTCTAATTTACTCAGCAGTTCGGTCAAGCGATAAACGCAAGGCTCTGGGTTAGAAGCACAACCCAAACCCGCTGGGTTGAATTAACCCAATGCTGTGTTTTTCCAATATTGACCAAGTGCTGGGTTGTCGAAAATACACAAATTTGATTATTTTTAACCCAGCATTTTGTAGAGTAACAATAATTAATTTTGGAACAGTATTATGAATTGCCATATAATTAGGCATAACTCAATTCCTACCTTTTAAGATGCCAAAATGTTAATTGTTTTCAGTAATTGTTTTCAGTATCCTAATTTTGTTTTGTTTTCTGATTGTTTCAGTGCATGCGTTCAACAAGCTTTGGACGAAGGACTTCCACAGGGCCACTATCTCCAGAATTCACTCAAAAAGGCAACAATTCTGAACTGGGTTTGATTTCGTTTTTGTTGTTTTAATTATAAAATGTTTGTTAATTATCTTTTAAACTTCCATTGGTTCATATATTGCTCAGTTATCACTTGGCTCATGTAAATAATTCTGTATTGTCACGTTCTGACCTTAGTTCCTTTTTTTATGTCTTTATTTTAGTTTGGTCAGGGCGTGAGTTGGGGTGGGCATTCTATGTGGTTTTTCTATGTTTTGTTCTAGTCGTTATATTTCTATGTGTTTGGCCTAGTATGGTTCTCAATCAGAGGCAGGTGTCGATCGTTCTCTGATTGAGAATCATACTTAGGGAGCCTGTTTTCCCACTATGGGTTGTGGGTAGTTATTTTCTGTTTGGTGTTTTTGTTTGCACCTTACAGAACTGTTTGTTTGTCGGTTTGTTGTTTTTGTTCAGTATTCATTCTTTATTAAATTATTTTGAATACGTACCACGCTGCACTTTGGTCCTATTCTCCTTCCACAATGACAATTGTTATATGTATTTATCCCTTTAAACATCCTAAGGTCAAAATCCCCATAGTGTTCACATTTCTCTCATGTAAATGTTGTGGCTACATAAAAATAATAAACAATTTATTTGGGAAATATCCAGTCTTTGCTAATTTCTTCATTACCATGCTGGATTTATTTGTATCTGTTAAAGACATTGAATACATGTTGCTTAGTATATTTACTACATTTTATATGCTTAGTTTTTTCTCTGTAGTAAGTTAATTTAAAGTTATGTGATTTGGTTTATATAGATACATTTCAATATACAATAACCAAAAACCTAATGAAATTTGCATATTCATACTGAGTTTGCAACAGAATACTGTCAAATTCTCTAAAACGATGTTGGGGGTGGCTTATGGTAGAGAAATTAACATTGAATTCTCTGGCAACAGCTCTGTTGGACATTCCTTCAGTCAGCATGCCAATTGCACGCTCCCTCAAAACTTGAGACATCTGTGGTGTTGTGTGACAAAACTGCACATTTTAGAGTGGCCTTTTATTGTCCCCAGCGCAAGGTGCACCTGTGTAATGATCATGCTGTTTAAACAGCTTCTTGATACGACACCTGTCAGGTGGATGGATTATCTTGGCAAAGGAGAAATGCTCACTAAAAGGGATGAAAACAAATTTGTGAACAACATTTTAGAGAAATAAGCTTTATGTGTGTATGAAACATTTTGGGTATTTTTTATTTCAGCTCAGGAAACATGGGACCAACACTTTACATGTTGCATTTATATTTTCGTTCAGTATAATTTGCATGTGAAAAAGTGAGCTTGCTGCAAATTTGCGGCAAATTGGCCAAAGGTTTGCCACAACTGTTTGCCAGAGCTCTGACTTGCATTGTGACATCACCAAAATATTCCAAATCATGCATTTGCAATAAAGTAAAGTAAAGTAAAACTGCTAAAAATGTGGCAAAGAAATGTACTTTATGTCCTGAAAACAAAGAGTTATGTTTGGAGAAAATCCAACTCAACACATCACTGAGTACCACTCTTCATATTTTCAAGCATGGTGGTGGCTGCATCATGTTATGGGTATGCTTGTCATTGGCAAGGACTAGGGATTTTGAATACTTTCTGAAGACACTGTAGGTGCCGTTGTAGTTTACCACCCCATAGTAGGTTCAAAAGACTGAGTAGGTGGATGCCCCTTATTCATCACCATGCAGTGTACAATTTCAAATAGCAGGTTTACTATTAGCGGGTTTCCACCAGGCAATGTAATTACACCTTTCAACAATACAGAGTGATCTGAGGCAGGTGATACAGTGAGATCCATGGGGAGCTTCAGAAGTGGGATTCTTTCTTCTCTTATTTGGGGAAGGTCGCGCTGGACCTTGACGCAGAGGGAAACTGAGAAATTTCTTTAGGCCTGACCTTGAGGTGCTCTTTGGACATTCTGCTCAGAAAGAATCTTTCATACATTCTGGTCTGCTGACTGCCAACAAGAGACTTCTGATATTGTTTCCCCCGCAATAGACGAATGGCATACAGCATACATGGTACAAAGCTGCAACAATGTGAGACCAGTATTTTTTCTACATTGCACTTTGGGTGACTCTTAGGTTGAAATTAAAGATAATTGGGTTGACACACACACACACTCTTACAGACACACAAGCCGGTGCCGAGTGTGTCGACAAAGTGCCCAAGGGCAGAGAGAACCTGTGTGATGAATTAAGCTGGCAGTGCATTGAGATTGGCTCTGGTACGCAAGGGTGGAGGGAGGTGAGGTAATGGTTATGGTGGTGGTGGTGGTGGTGGGGGTGATACATTCACTTAAAAACCCTGTATCAGACATGCATTCTAGATACCAGGCCTTTTTCAGTTGAGTTCAGAGGGGGAAGATGTAAGTTGTGATTTATTTCCCCAGCCCAGTGTCCCTCCTCCGGCCTTCCTCCACGCCACCTCAGGATTGATGCTCTCTGCTGAGACATTTCCATTAGTATGGGTTTGTGGAGGTTGGGGGCTGGGGTGTAGATAACTCAGGAGTGGCAGGTAGCTTCCTACTGTAAATGATAAATGGATTAGGGAGGGATGAGGAGGAAAGGGGAGGGCTCTGACTGCTGAGATAGGTGTGGAGTTTTCTCCCTGTTTCTCTGTCAGTGGAGGAGCAGGATGGACGGTTTGAGAGGGTATTTTAGTGTTTGATTCATGCAGTGTTATTGGTGCAGTACGCATATGCAAGCAATCCCAGGGGGAAGACTCATGCATATATTTTCTCTAACATGCACAGACACCTCTTGAGTTTCAAAGGCCGCTAAGAGCAGGAAGGGAAGTGTGCTCTTCAGGTCCAAACTCAATGAGCAATTTTGGGTTGGCATAACTGTCGCACAGTGCTCACATACTTGTTGTTGTTGTTGTTGTCGTTTTGAGAGGATGTTGGGCTTGGCTGCAAAAGAGACACTGATTAAAATGAATCCATACCTTCATTAAATCCCTCTTGACTACTGCAACACCCTTCTATCAAATCAAATTTCAAATCAAATGTATTTATATAGCCCTTCGTACATCAGCTGATATCTCAAAGTGCTGTACAGAAACCCAGCCTAAAACCCCAAACAGCAAGCAATGCAGGTGTAGAAGCACGGTGGCTGTACCGCTACCAATGAAAACAATCTCCAACTCATACAAAATGCTGCTGCCACACAGTTCCTAACAGGAACCAAAAGGCCTTAACACATCACACATATACACTGTATATCTGCTGTTTCTCTGTTTTATTTTTTGTAAAGTGTATTGAGACTTGTTAAATAAAATACGACTTGACTTGATGGATGTAGAGTGGTGAAGCAGTGGTCAAGCGAAACATATTTTCTTGTTCAGCAATTGAGGTGAAACTGCCGGAGAGGGGCTTTAGAATTAAGTCTAATCCATGCATTTGTTACTTCTAGGTTAGACCACTGCAATGCTCTACTTTCCGGCTACCCGGATAAAGCACTAAATAAACTTCAGTTAGTGCTAAATACGGCTGCTAGAATCCTGACTAGAACCAAGAAATTTGATCATATTACTCCAGTGCTAGCCTCCCTACACTGGCTTCCTGTTAAGGCAAGGGCTGATTTCAAGGTTTTACTGTTAACCTATAAAGCGTTACATGGGCTTGCTCCTACCTATCTTTCTGAGTTGGTCCTGCCGTACATACCTACACGTACGCTACGGTCACAAGACGCAGGCCTCCTAATTGTCCCTAGAATTTCTAAGCAAACAGCGGGAGGCAGGGCTTTCTCCTATAGATCTCCATTTTTATGGAATAGTCTGCCTACCCATGTGAGAGACGCAGACTCGGTCTCAACCTTTAAGTCTTTACTGAAGACTTATCTCTTCAGTAGGTCATATGATTGAGTGTAGTCTGGCCCAGGAGTGTGAAGGTGAACGGAAAGGCTCTGGAGCAACGAACCGCCCTTGCTGTCTCTGCCTGGCCGGTTCCCCTCTCTCCACTGGGATTCTCTGCCCCTAACCCTATTACAGGGGCTGAGTCACTGGCTTACTGGTGCTCTTTCATGCCGTCCCTAGGAGGGGTGCGTCACTTGAGTGGGTTGAGTTACTGACGTGATCTTCCTGTCTGGGTTGGCGCCCCCCCTTGGTTTGTGCTGTGGTGGAGATCTTTGTGGGCTATACTCGGCCTTGTCTCAGGATTGTAAGTTGGTGGTTGAAGATATCCCTCTAGTGGTGTGGGGGCTGTGCTTTGGCAGAGTGGGTGGGGTTATATCCTTCCTGTTTGGCCCTGTCCGGGGGTATCATCGGATGGGGCCACAGTGTCTCCTGACCCCTCCTGTCTCAGCCTCCAGTATTTATGCTGCAGTAGTTTATGTGTCGGGGGGCTAGGGTCAGTTGGTTATACCTGGAGTACTTCTCCTATCTTATCCAGTGTCCTGTGTGAATTTAAGTATGCTCTCTCTAATTCTCTCGTTCTCTCTTTCTTTCTCTCTCTCGGAGAACCTGAGCCCTAGGACCATACGTCACGGCAAACCGGGCATGATGACTCCTTGCTGTCCCCAGTCCACCTGGCCTTGCTGCTGTTCCAGTTTCAACTGTTCTGCCTGCTGTTATGGAACCCCTACCTGTTCAACTCTTAATGATCGGCTATGAAAAGCCAACTGACTTTTATTCCTGATTATTATTTGACCATGCTTGTCATTTATGAACATTTTGAAAAATCTTGGCTCTCTCTAATTCTCTCCTTCTCTCTTTCTTTCTCTCTCTCGGAGGACCGGAGCCCTAGGACCATACGTCAGGACTACCGGGCATGATGACTCCTTGCTATTCCAGTTTCAACTGTTCTGCCTGCGGTTATGGAACCCCTACCTGTCCCAGACCTGCTGTTTTCAATTCTTAATGATCGGCTATGAAAAGCCAACTGACATTTATTCCTGATTATTATTTGACCATGCTTGTCATTTATGAACATTTTGAAAATCTTGGCTCTCTCTAATTCTCTCCTTCTCTCTCTCTTTCTCTCTCTCGGAGGACCTGAGCCCTGGGACCGTGCGTCGGGGCTGCCGGGCGTGATGGCTCCTTGCTGTCCCCAGTCCACCTGGCCTTGCTGCTATTCCAGTTTCAGCTGTTCTGCCTGCGGTTATGGAACCGCCACCTGTCCCGGACCTGCTATTTTCAACTCTTGATGATCGGCTATGAAAAGCCAACTGAAAATTATTCATGATTATTATTTGACCATGCTTGTCACTTATGAACATTTTGAACATCTTGGCATAGTTCTGTTATAATCTCCACCCAGCACAGCCAGAAGAGGACTGGCCACCCCTCATAGCCTGGTTCCTCTCTAGGTTTCTTCCTAGGTCTTGGCCTTTCTAGGGAGTTTTTCCTAGCCACCGTGCTTCTACACCTGCATTGCTTGCTGTTTGAGGTTTTAGGCTGGGTGTCTGTACAGCACTTCGAGATATTAGCTGATGTACGAAGGGCTATATAAAATAAACTTGATTTGATTTGATTTGAAGTAAATTTAAGATGACAGATATTTTAAGCACCTGTACACTCAGATTCGCAAAGAAGATCCTCAGTTTGGAGAAATCAGCTCACATACAGTAATGGCCAGGCCCTTTTCCATACCTGTGCCCTCACTTTTGTTGTTGTCGGGGGTGTGTGGGCATTCCGCTCCTCTTCTGCGAGTTTGCAGAATCCCCGACCCCCCGCCCCCTTACCCCTCTGCCCCGAGGCCCATCTGTAATTGCTGTTTGGCTAGAGGTAACGTTAAGGGGGTTTTATTGAGCAGATGCTGGGACAAAAGCAGATGTTTGAAGCACGCTGACAGAGATGGAACCTGTGTCCTTCACTCTGAATATTTCTGTAATAATCCTACCCCCAGGTTATGAAAACACACAAACAAAGACACTGTAAACACACACAATCTCTCCCTCTCTGTCGCTCTCTCTCTCTGTCTCTCTGTCTCTCTGTCTCTCACACACACACACACACTGTAAACACACACTCACACATAAAAACATACATAAACACACAAACCACAGTCAAAACTCCCTCCCTTAATTCTCCCTATGAATGTCATGTCTCGCAAATTGTAAACTTTATACAGGTAAACTCCACCAAGTTTGTATAATGAAGATTGTGCGTAATTCATCTGGGGATGTCTGAGATGTTTATGGCTTAGGGTGTGTGGTGGGAAATGCGTAGACATTCTGATTGCACTGTTTTGGAGTGGGAGCTCCGCCTCTCTGTATCAGCTGGAAGACTAGCAATGACACCATGATGGGCAGATCCGGCCAGCCCACAAAGCAACACTATCCACCGCTTGGGGCCCTGCGGCCGTTAGGGGGTCCCCGACCAAACTCTGTTGGGGGTTTGAATAGTAGAATACACATGCTGCAATTTCAAAATTTGCCAGTGCATCAGCAATTTTCCTATTGTCAGATAATGTTTTAAGCTAGCTAGCTAGGTAACTTAGGCTAACCAGATATCTAAACCTTGTAATGATAATGGCTGGATTATCAACCGGGCATGCAGGGCATGTGCCAAGGGGCTCAAACCTCCAAGGTTTTTTATTTATTTAAACACAGCATAAGCCATATAAAAACACAGTAAACTACATCAAAGCTTATCTGCTCAGAGGAAATGCAGGTTACTTTGGCCTATTAGGACAACTTACAAATAGACCTTAGTGTTACGAAACCATTAACTAGCCTACGGATATTGTTGCACTCGGTTAGTCTAAGGGTCCTAAGCCTAGTTACATGGTCTGTAAACTGAATGAATGTGGGCTTTATGTGATAATTGAGTGTTTGAGGACTATGTTGAATGCACATGTGCCCAGGAGACAGCAATTTACCGAGTCCAGGGCCAGCTCCATCATTACCTCTTGGTCGGCCAGTCCAAGCGGATCGTTATGTGTTCAGACAGTGATGAAAATAAATGTATACAAAAAGAAAACTACAAACAGGCATGACAAAACTAAAGATTCAAACCCAAATGAAAGATCTCATGGCCAACAACACCATCTCATTCCTTCATATCTTTCTCCCCTTTCTTTGTAGAAGTGATTGTACTGACCTGCCAGAACAGGACCTGTGACAAGGATCAATTCCCACCAACAATGACACCACAACTTGACACACTGCAGGCCACTCCCACCAGTCTCTGTCCTTTATCCGCCTTTGTCAGAGAGCGAGAGAGAGAGCGAGAGAGAGAGAGAGAGAGAGAGAGAGAGAGAGAGAGAGAGAGAGAGAGAGAGAGAGAGAGAGAGAGAGAGAGAGAGAGAGAGAGAGAGAGAGAGAGAGAGAGAGAATGCAGGTAGGGGACTTAATGGATTATGGCTTTTTGGGAAGATTTTTTTCAAAAGGGAAGACCCCTTTTGAAAGAGACTCATCAATTGAAGATACCTTTTCTGCCATTGTCCTCCTCTTTCCTCTCCTATGTGTGTGTCTGTTTTGTGCTGAGCCACGACTGACCTCTTAATCGCTGCCTCAGGTGGACTTTTCACAGGTAATGGGTTTCACAGACAGCAGCTTCTGAGCCTAATGCCCACTCTTCCTTTTAATAAAAGGACTTCCTTCTTATTGTTGATTCACTTAAAACGTAAACATTACACATCTTCCAACACTCATTGTCACCAAGGTTGGGAACCAACCTTTCCTCCCGAGAGTTTGAACCCTCAGGAAAGAAAGCCTGCCGCTGCATCACACTTAAAACGCCACGCCACCCTTCTCCTCTTCTTTGTGTTCAGTCGTTATCAGACACCATTGTCATCCGAGGCAATGAAATTCCAACAAAATATATGCACAATTGCAAACATTAAAACACATTATAAATGCCAGAGAGTTATTCATTACTAATATAATAATTCAGGCAGTAATTCTAGCATTATAAGATCTATAAAGATCTAAAAGCATATAATAACGTTGATAGACCATGTCTGGAAGAGAATTATCCTGCTCAAACAGCCACACTCTGTGACACTGTCTGATGTGTCATACAAGACTCTTGATTAAAAGTGCCAAAAACAAGGGAGGGGATCCGGTTGCAGCTTCTCAAACGACATAGTTAGCTGGCCTGTCTGACAGATGTCATCTGCATTTCCTGCTCTGTGAGAGAGACCTGTCTGTGGAACATTCCTCAAACAGCCCAGACAACTGACTATCAACTCTCTCTGAACTGCCCTCATAGGTGACGATTATTAATGGTATGTGCATACAATGTTGAAACTGTGTATTGTCAATCCTCCAGTTGTCAAGAGAGAATGTGACTTAAATTCAACTGATACCTGTTTGTTCAACTTCAATAGCTATAGCTAACTATGAATGGATTATTAGACAATGTGGTATTTGTTTTTGTGGGAGATTGATCTTAATTTTTTCAATGGGAGGTTGATCTTTTCTAGTGTTGTCAGACATCTGTCCTCAATGATGCAATATGTTCTTCAGGGCTGAACAAAAAGTATTGTGCGAGTGGAGGAAAGTGGAGGAAAGGTCTTTAATTTTGAACTTTTACCACCGTTTGTCAGAAACAGGCCCCCTTTCTAAAGGAGGAACAGTGGCCCTTGTTCAAGGAGCACCTCCGCTGAGGTCATGACACTGCACCTCGGCCCAAATTCGATACCCTGGTCTGCTCACTACGCGGGTCCATGAAAGATAAGGAAATGGGGTCCGGTAGTCAGGCGTTACCCCCTAACCCTGGCTCTGCCCTGGGGGTCAGCCACACACCCATCCCTTTCCACTACTCCCCCAGGGACGAGCTGATGACAGGTAGCTGCTCAGACGAGGGGAAAGGGTCTGCAAATCAAAGAGATGTGGTGGGGAGACACAGGGAGGAAGGAGGGGGAGCACTGTGTGCGATGAGAGACGGTACCTAACAGACAGGATCAGTGAGATGGAGACTAAGCCTGGTTAAAAACAGAGACCGCTTATCTCTACAACCGTTATCTTATCAAGAATATGGCTCCCCTCCCAATGATCCCTAACACGTGTCTGTCAAATGGAGTCTCCTTTATTATTTGTAATTGACCTAATGAGGCCAGGATATTTGGTCAATAATGTCTCAAGTTTCAAATTGTTGCATTTCCCTGCTGTTTTGGCCAACGTGTTATGCTGAACATTCTCTTTCAGTTTGTTTTGAGCCTGTGACAATCACTTATGTTTGAGAATCTGAGCCACTAACAGAACTTATTGTGAAACATGTCAACCTGGACTCAGGGGTAGATGTAACATAGTAAATGTAAATCTAGGACACTCCAATTAGTATGCAATGTTATATTTCGTATGCTATTAATTTGTGGATGCCCATCATCCATTTCATATGATATGTTATGAATTACAATTCATATAATACATTTTAAGAATTGCAATTTGTATAACACGTTACGAATTGCAATTCGTACAATATGTTACGAATTTGGAAAATGTATGATATATTACGAATTCCAATTTGTTGTCACTAATGTTAGCTAGGTGGCTAGGTGGCTAACATTAGCTAGGTGGCTAATGTTAGCTAGGCTAGGGGTTAGGGTTAGGGGTTAAGGTTAGGGTTATGAGCTAGGTTAAAGAGTTAAGGTTAGGGTTTGCTAACATGCTAAGTAGTTGCAATGTAGATAAAAAAAAGTAGTAAGTAGTTGCTAAAATGCTAAACTTGTCCATGATGTGATGCGAACACAACCTTTGGCTTGCTAGGCGTTCGCGTTATACACCAACCCATCCAACCTCTTGTCATGGTTGTCTTAAATAACCTTCTGTCTTATGTAACCATACCACACGTAACGTATCATACTAATTTTAGTGTCTAGGATGTACGTTTACTATGTTACATTTAGTCCATCTGACCAAGCTGAACATATTGTCAATCTTCTTCATCTGCACCTCATAAACTTTAAATGTTTAATTCTGGAACTAACATTTAAATCAATGTTGACATGTAGAAGCCTTTTAACCTTTTTTAGGATATGTATTGTATCCTGTCAACTCTGACTTGCAGCTCTTTTCTCACTCAGGGTGGTTGTTTTTGGAATGTCGACAACTTTCTTTTTCTCTAGCTAGAAGTTTCCCTGATCGACAGCTTGCGGATGTTGATTGAGAAGTGTTAGATTTCAGGACAGAGTGCTATAGAATAACCTCCACTGTTTCCTCTTCAAACTGACTGCAGGACCACTAAATTTACTCCGAGTTCACTAGGTCGAAATTATCTTATAGTAACACCAAAAATATGTCTTTGGATTGGATTGGATTCAATGGATACTTCATTATTTAGATAACAAATCCCATTTTGCAGAAGAACAAGAACAAACGTGGAAAGCAAAGCTCACAGAAAACCAGACTACTGTTTAAAAGGGAGAATTTGATACTCACATAGGCTACTGTTTAACAACTGCAGTAGGCAATTCCTTATCATATGTTACTTTAGAACTTATATTTACAAAACAATCTGTTCTGACCTTTTACACTGGATTACAGGAGATATCCACCTATATGTTTTTTAGGCTATATTGTACCTCATATTTAGGCCATATTGTACCTGCTTTTTAGGCCATATTGACTGAAAACCAATTGGCAGCAGATAGCCAACTCAAGCCCCTATGTCGTAACCATACGCTAACACAAAGGTTGCCATGGTTGCCAAGCATCCCATAACACAAACATAATGTCTATCATCATTTAGTGTTACCACAAATACATAACCAACATATACATATATACAACATACAAATACATAACCAACACATATATATATATATACAAATACATAACCAACAATATATACTGTATATATATATATATATATATATATATATATATATATATATATATATATAGATATATATATATATGTATATATATATATATATAGTATATATATATATAGATATATATATATATATATATATATATATATATATATATATATATATATATATATACAGTTGAAGTCGAAAGCTTACATACAACTTAGCCAAATACATTTAAACTCAGTTTTTCACAATTCCTAACATTTAATCTTAGTTAAAACTCCCTGTCTTAGGTCAGTTAGGATCACCACTTTATTTTAAGAACGTGAAATGTCAGAATAATAGTAGAGAGAATGATTTATTTCAGCTTTTATTTCTCTCATCACATTCACCGTGGGTCAGAAGTTTACATACACTCAATTAGTATTTGGCAGAATTGCCTTTAAAATGTTTAACTTGGGTCAAACGTTTTGAGTAGCTTTCCACAAGCTTCCCACAATAAGTTGGGTGAATTTTGGCCCATTCCTCCTGATAGAGCTGGTGTAATTGAGTCAGATTTGTAGGCCTCCTTGCTCGCACACGCTTTTTCAGTTCTGCCCACAAATGTTCTATAGGATTGAGGTCAGTTCTTTGTGATGGCCACTCCAATACCTTGACTTTGTTGTTCTTAGGCCATTTTGCCACAACTTTGGAAGAGTGCTTGGGGTCATTATCCATTTGGAAGACCCATTTGCGACCAAGCTTTAACTTCCTGACGGATGTCTTGAGATGTTGCTGCAATATATCCACATAATTTCCCTCCTCATGATGCCATCTATTTTGTGACATGCACCAGTCCCTCCTGCAGCAAAGCACCCCCACAACATGATGCTACCACCCCCGTGCTTCACGGTTGGGATGGTGTTCTTCGGCTTACAAGCCTCCCCCTTTTTCCTCCAAACATAACGATGGTCATTATGGCCAAACAGTTCTATTTTTTGTTTCATCAGACCAGAGGACATTTTTCAAAAAGTACAATCTTTGTCCCCATGTGCAGTTGCAAACCGTAGTCTGGCTTTTTTATGGCGGTTTTGGAGTATGACGGCTGCGTGGTCCCATGGTGTTTATACTTGCGTACTATTGTTTGTACAGATGAACTTGGTACCTTCAGGCGTTTGGAAATTGCTCCCAAGGATGAACCAGACTTGTGGATGTCTACAATTTTTTTCCTGAGGTCTGATTTCTTTTGATTTTCCGATGATGTCAAGCAAAGAGGCACTGAGTTTGAAGGTAGGCCTTGAAATACATCCACAGGTACACCTTCAATTGACTCAAATGATGTCAATTAGCCTATCAGAAGCTTCTAAAGCCATGACATAATTTTGGGGAATTTTCCAATCTGTTTAAAGGCACAGTCAACTTAGTGTATGTTAACTTCTGACCCACTGGAATTGTGATACAGTGAATTATAAGTGAAATAATCTGTCTTTAAACAATTGTTGGAAAAATGACTTGTGTCATGCACAAAGTACATGTCCTAACCGACTTGCCAAAACTATAGTTTGTTAACAAGACATTTGTGGAGTGGTTGAAAAACTAGTTTTAATGACTCTAACCTAAGTGGCTCAGTCGGTAGAGTGGATGCTTGCAACGACAAGTGTGTCAGTTCGGTTCCTGCTGGGGCCACCCATATAACAAATGACTGTCAGTTGATTAGGGTAAAAGCATCTGTGAAATGGCATTTATCATGTGAACTTATGTGACATGACAGACATACACAATCCTCCAAATGAAAGCACATTCTCTTTATTCTACCTCTCTGTGCGATCACGGGACATCTCACCCCCTTTGAACTTATTCTCACTCTGTCTAACTTGATGAACAAATTTTAATTAAAAAGCTCCATTCGAGAGAACTTGTCCATGGGGGGGGCGTGTAATTAACAATCAAATAAGTTTTGGTAATAAGCATCGAAATTTGAATTACATATCCTAGAGCAGGAGTATTCAAATCTTACCCTACGTGGTCCAGAGTAGTGCTTGTTTTCTGTTCTATCTGATAACTAATTGCACCCACCAGGTGTCCCAGGTCTAAATCAGTCCCTAATTAGAGGGGAAGAATGAAAAAAAAAGTGGAACTGGCTTCAAGGTCCAGATAAAAATTTGACGGTACTAGGGCAGGGGTGTCAAACTCATTCCATGGAGGGCTGAGTGTCTGCTGGTTATTGGTTTCTCCTTTCAATGTGTGTCCAATTAATAAGACCTAAACAACCAGGTGAGGGGAGTTCCTAACTAATCAGTGATCTTAATTCATCAATCAAGTACAAGGGAGGAGCAAAACCCACAGAAACTTGGACCTCCGTGGAATAAGCTTGACATGTGTCCCAGAGCATGTTTAATATAGCAACAGAAGAATATAGAAACAACAAAAGGATGGGGTCAACTGTTTTCTTTTGCACTGTTAATTATATTTTTGACAGAAATAGCTGCCTTTTTTATTCACCATATAGTCTATTAAGGTTTACACCACGAATCATAACCTCCAATTTTGCAATGCTCAAAGGGGATTGGACATTTACCTCAACTCCCCTACAACTCCAATTTCTGGACGAATTGACCAAAAGATTGGAGTTCTTCCAAATAACATTTCTATCAAATACTCCCCCTCTTGACCCAGAGTTTTCAGCACAGTGTTTAGCAAATTAATTCAAGGCGTTTTAGAAGTACTTTTGCTACCACAGGCATCCTCTGGGTCACAAATGTGTTTTACAGTTGTTAAAAAAAAATCTGATGATCTCTAACTATGCATCCATGACAGTGAAGTACACAGCACTCCAGTAAGAGGCACTGTAGCTGTTCTCATGTCAAAGTGAAGGTTGCAGACCCATACCACAATACCTCCAGGGTAATAGGTGGCATAGTGGCATAGTTCACTTTCTTTCCCTCTGTGTTTACATTGCACTGTCTTCCTCTCTGTGGACTGCCCTTGCATCACTTTTCATTTAGCTGCTTCTTCAACTCTTTTCCATAACAAAAAACACACAAATGTCATTTATTAACCATACTCTGATGTTATGTTGGTAGAAATAATATAAAGTATAATTTATTCTTGACATCCTTTTGTGTTGGGGCATAATCATCATTAGATGAAAAAAAAAGAACAATAAGGTTTATCAATCATTGTAATAGCCTTATAAACTACGGTAAGGAATCAAATATTGTTTTATAAATCCCCTTTTGAGATTTACATTTACATTTAAGTCATTTAGCAGACGCTCTTATCCAGAGCGACTTACAAATTGGAAAGTTCATACATATTCATCCTGGTCCCCCCGTGGGGAATGAACCCACAACCCTGGCGTTACAAGCGCCATGCTCTACCAACTGAGCCACACGGGACCACATGATGTTGGTGGTGAAACATTTATTTTACACATTCATTTGTCATCCTAATATTGAGCGTTGTGTTCTTGTCTGGATGAAAAGCTCCCTCCACATGTCTAACAAGTTCCTACTTGTCTCCCACAGCCATAGCTGACAGCTTCTGCTTTGGTATTCCCTGTCTCGGCTGTTAAAATTAATAATGGCATTTGGTAAATATCTAGACAAGGGAATGTCTCTACCCCCACTCTCTCTCCCTTACCCTCCCTTCCCCTGAGTTGCCTGAGTTGTTGTCTCTCACACTTCAAAGTGAGACTGGGTCACAGTGACTACACTCTGATCGCTGTTATAGCTTTCTCCCAAGACACTGCAGAGATTTGCTTGTCTAGCAGGTCCACCTTGCCTCACTATTTTATTTGTTTCACCATTTTGACTCCTACTAAAGCCAGGGCCGAGGTCTGTTCACTGATTGATTTGATAACTAAGTCAATCATGGGAAGTGGTTTCCATCCCAATAACTTGGTATGTGATGCCATCATTATGTAAAGATTGACTTAGTTATCAAATCAATCAGTGAACAGACCTCTGACCTGGCTTTAGTAGTGGAGTCGTATGACAGCTCGGTTATAGTGGCAGTGAGAGGAGAGGAGGGGAGGGGAGCTGCTGCTGCGTCTCAGGCAAGTATTCTGCCCCATGGGAGAGATTAGTCTAAATCCAAATAACTACTGGCAAGCCCTGTCTGTTTACCTGCTGCCTCCCACTCTGGGGGGGGGGGGGGCTCCTCCACATATCTCTCTGATAGAGCAGTAGCCCACTGTAGTGCACAGGGCACCAGGGAGCATAGGGATGGGACTCGCCTCTCAATCACTTTGGGACTTTCCATGTAGAAGCGGCATTAAGCTGGAAGTATGAATCATATGTGAAACGGCACTGTGTGGCTTAGCATGCTGATTACATTACACAGTAGCCATGACCTCGTCATGCTGTTATTACCATGACAAGCCTGTTGTCACTTCACTGACCCCCTTCTCTGTGAAGACCTATGATCACACACAGCATAATGACATCCCTGTTGTGACATTGCGTGCAGACTTGCAGGAGTTTCATCAACATCAGAGCAGGAGGAGGGTGTGGGCTAGGTTATGGGCAGGTAATCACTACAACCCAACATGATGAGGAAGGCTATAATATGTGTGAATCCTCTGCAGCATTTCAAACACAAGCTGATCCATGACCAAACGCCCACTGAGGGAAGAGAGGGTACGAAGCAGTGGTAGTAAAATCTCCACTGAGAGATGAAAGGAGGAGAAGTCCAAGCCGAGTCCATCACAAGCTCCGAAGAATCGTCTGCCCTCACAGTAACTGCAGCAACAGAGATATGACATGGCTGGCCGTTTTAATTACGGCGGGTGGAGCCGTCTGTGGTGCTGTCTGTACACTGTAAAAAAGATATATGTTGATTCAATGTACAATTGTAAAGCAACCAGCTACAATAGGATTGTGAGTTTGCTCAACATTTGGGTATATAACTGAACAAACATATGTTATTAAGTTAAAATGTACGTCCGCTAAACTTAGAATTTTAGGTTGAGTGAACATACAATTCAACTTGAGAATTGATTCTACCTTATTTGCATATTTCCCAGTGTAAAATGTAACTCTTTATGACAATACATTACATGTATCATAATGCCTTTCTTGGAGGGCTTAGTTACACCTAAGGCAGTGGTCTGAAACTCCTGGTTTACAGGCAACATCAAGCCTGCAAATCCCATTTTGCTGGCTTGCAAAGTGATGTGAAAGGATATCCAACAATTTGAACTTTTAATCACTCACAACCTGCTTTGATGACTGCTGGGGTAGGGAAGATTGATTATTGAGAACACCCAAATCATATAAACTGTAAGAAGTCCAACTACTAACAAATTGGATTAGTTTAGAAAAATGTAATTTATGTTTGTGTAGGATAAGATTATACAACCAATCAATGTACATGCAAAAACACAGGTATTGAAACAAACAATTCTAAAAAATAAACCAGCAATAGAGCATACTGGGAAATATGATAATGAGGCCACTCAACTCACAGAACAACGCTGATTAAGCAATTGGTTAAATTTGCCTTTTTACAGTGTAGATTATGGACTGTGTTGCCGTTTTAATTACGCCATACATTATTTTCCCATATGTTAGCTGTCAGTCAAACCGTGCAACAGTTAAAACAAAAAGAACCGAATTGAACTAACGGTTAAGGTTGGGTACTAATTGAAAATTGTTAAGGTAAGGGTTAAGGTTTAGGATAGGGTTAAAACAAGTGCCTGGCATTGGGATTAAACCTGCGATCATCAGAGCCATAGCACCCTCAACCCCAACCTTGAGACAAATAGATGGTAAAAGGTGCTAGCGTTGCCCTATAGTGGATGGCAGGAAATTTCCATGGAAATAAAAACATTTAAATGACACCCCAGGCCATAATTTCACAATTTAAATGAATTAGTCTTACTCTATGTCATGGAATTTTGAGTCAACGGGAACCTATTTGTAAAACCAGTAATAAAGTCGTGTTTTGCATAAACTGGGAATTTGATATTTTTTACTGATATTATGATTGTCTGTTTTTTTAATATCTGCAAAGTAGTTAAAACGTTGTCAGCACCACTTTAAGTGGCACATACGCACTATGACATAGCTTTCGCCATAGAAGGCTCAATGAAAATGTGTTAATAGTGCATCCTTCTACTGGTGCCCTCCACATAGGGTGTATAACAGGCTTATGAGAAAAATTGGGAAATTGTTAATATAACTGTTACAACATCCGTTATTAAGGCTAACTGTTAATAGTTTATTGGTACTTAACAGGTCCTAATGGTGAAAATTACGTGACCCTTGTTGGCTATACAAAAAAGTGTCCAAACATGTTCATCGGCCATATAGATTTAGCTAGAATTGGTCATAACACACCAAATTATCGTAGAGAGTGACAACGTTGGATAATTAACTGTTTACAATGTGAAGCCAAAGTCTGAAATTATACTTAAAATCCCCCTGAAGATAAAATCACAATTTTCATCTCACAATAAAAAACACATGACAGATTTTTTTGCAACGCATATATCTATTTTATCATTTCATCATTTATCCTTTTTTTTTTTTTCGATTTCTTTCACTAGATACAAATATTTGCAATTAAAATTATGAGACTTTAGGCTACCCTCTTGTATTGAAATACTTTGTTTTACCATTCAGGTGGCGAATTTGGCCTCCAATCCAAACTGTGCAACAGGTGTTCCTTCTTTTCCGTGAATGGAAAAGGAACACACCTGGAAGAACTGAGGTAACCGGGTGATCGGCATCTCTGGGGAACGCTTCCACCCAGCCATCACTCATCAACAGTGAATATGAGAGGAAACCCATTTATAATCAGAAGAATGTTAACTCAACCGCGCCTAAAGCGTTCTCCGAAGTTTTTATGGAAATTTAATATGTTTTATATTGACATTTATTTAGATTTTTTTAAATATAGTATCTAAAATGGTCAATTGTGCCTTTAAATTAACACTTTTGGTCTGTGATTTGACCATTAAATAGGAAGAAATTCAACTGCGTAAAGTTACAGGACAAATCATCCCGAAACCTAGATTTGGGATAATTTACTCCCGTTAGATTAAGTTATAGAAAATGTAAATAGGCAATATTTTTTCTCGGATAAATAGTTCTATGATTTTGCAGGTTTAATTAATCTTGAAAGTATGACAACTCGTTCAGGTTATTGTTAATGTGTTGGCCTAAATCTATTATTTTTCACGCAGGCAATACAGAGGCATTGCACCATGTCCATACCTATTGAGGACTGGTCTATGTGAACTGAAGAGTCAGTCAAACTCAGGGATTTCAGCGATTGGTTGGTTACCTGTCTCCTCAATCCGCTGCCATTCGATCCACATACCCTACACGCTCTTTCAAAGACGCCCCGCTCGCGCTCACTCAATCTCCGAGTGCTATATGATCACAAACTTTTCTCCAATCCTGGCGATGTGTCAAGCTCTTTAGATATTCAAAACAACGTTATACGTCATCTGCGAAGGTGGATCATGTAGTGTTCAAATATTTATAAAGCGCAGTGCAAACCATACATTGTGGAGGAAAACGTTTGGAGTTTCTCGCTGCTGTCAGCGACTTGGTTCTACATTTAAGACGAGGTAAGACGAGGTACATGCCATTCTTCAATATTCGAGTTGTTTTATGTGGTGTTTTGGTGTTTTCTCACGCTTCAAACACTTTTAATCTAGGCTACTTTTTTAAAGGTATAAACTATTATTCTTAGTCAGCATCCGCCTTGGATGCGTTGGCCAACTGTACTGTATTTCAATCAATGTGAATTTATCCCCCCGCTTTTGTCTGATTTATTACCTACCATGCACTGTAAACGCGGGACGCCTTGGGGTTATTGAGCCCCCTGGACTGTATAAACGCACATAAATAGACAAGCCGGCGCATGTAACCTGTAAAAGTTTTTGGAATACTTGTCCGTTTCTCTTCATTCAAGGGGAAGTAAATGGAGGCGGAATGAAGGAGAGTTCCAGTAGATTTAATATCGTTTAGCCTATTTAATTTCGTTAAGCTTATTTCAACAATTTATTCTGCATAATTATCAGAAACCAGGCTTGCCATATAAATATGTGTCTGACATCTTACAAGTGAAATAAGTTGCATTAGAAACAATTTCAACCTAAAGCTCTATGAACGTTTTTTTGTTTGTTTCCAATGAAATGTTTTCTCTCTCCTGGACAGAGAAAAGAAGCACGCGTCAGAGTTTGCACAGTAGCACGTGGATGTTTGGAAATGTTCCTTCTGGAGCTCAGTCACTTGTCAGCGCTGCTCACAGCGCTCATGTCTGTGCTCTCCGCCCTGATCCTGCTTGCCGTCTCCAGGCAACTGTGGACTTTCAGGTGGACCATTATGCGGGACAAGGCGTGCAAGTTCCCGCTACCCAATGGATCCATGGGCTGGCCGCTGGTGGGAGAAACTTTCCACTGGCTGTTTCAGGTATGAGGAGTGTTGCGTTTTTTACTAGCGTTCTAAGATAGGCTATAGGCCTTTACGCGACGTATGTCACCATGCATGTGTTGAGCTAAAGAATTTGGTTTGTGTTCAAAAAGGTTGCTTTATCTCATGCAATTAGTGTAATTAAAAGATTATGTAAACAAAAAAACAGTACACAACTTATTTTTTAAAAACATTGGATCTCAGTTCAGTAGGCCTAGATAATGTGTCCATGGAACTATACATGTGTGGACTTGATGAGCGCATGTAATTCATTCTTGCGGTGAAAACAGACGTTTTCACTTCACTTCCACACCGCTTTCCTGTAGGAATGCATTCTGCTTCCAGACTGGGCGTAAACTAAGAGGCACGGGTATAGCCATAAGGCTACGCGCCCTCTATAGTACGCGTGAAATGAACACCCCCTTTACAGCTTTTGTGTGTGTTTGTGTTTTATGACAGGGATCCAACTTCCACATCTCCAGGAGAGAGAAGCATGGCAACGTTTTTAAAACTCACCTTTTAGGAAAGCCTGTTATCCGGGTAACTGGTGCAGAAAACATCCGTAAAATCTTGCTTGGAGAACACAACTTGGTCTGTACGCAGTGGCCCCAGAGCACCCGGATTATCCTGGGACCAAACACCCTGGTCAACTCTATCGGAGAGCTACACAAGAAGAAGAGAAAAGTAAGGATGAAAAGAAGATTAGTAAAAACGATTAGTAAAATCGATTACATCAAAATGTCTCATAAGCGTATAGTCTACCGGAGACAACTTGGTGAGGTACGGTCATCTTCTAGGCCTGCAAACTGAACGCATCTTCAAAGGAAATGCCGGATAGGCCTATTACTTGCCAGAGAGAGAAATCAAGGCAATAAAATATGCATTTAATTTCCTGCTGTTGTTATTGAGTTTTTACATAGAGCATAGGTAATAAATAGATAAGTATAGGCATAATTAATTTCGTTTCAAGTATTATTCAATTGTTGTCTGGAGTACCTTGTACCAACCAGGTGCTAACTTTTTATTATGCTTTCCTTTCCTTTAAGATCTTAGCAAAAGTGTTTAGCCGCGGGGCCTTGGAGACTTACCTACCCCGCTTGCAAGATATTGTCAAGTCTGAAATTGCAAAGTGGTGCTCGGAGCCTGGCCCAGTGGATGTTTACGTCGCAGCCAAATCTCTCACATTTCGCATTGCAGTCAGAGTCTTGTTGGGACTGAAGATGGAGGAAAAACGCATAGTATACCTGTCTAAGATCTTTGAGCAACTCATGAACAACCTCTTCTCATTACCAATTGACGCACCTATGAGTGGCCTCCGCAAAGTGAGTAGGCCTATAGCCAACAATGTTATAATGCTGTAAAATTATTCGCATATGTTATTTATGTTTTAATATTTGTTAAAAGGTTTGGATAATGCAGAGAAATGATAACCCCGAAATGATAACTCTTATGTATTATCAATATCTTTACATGTTATCAAAAAACAATTGTAGCCTAAGTCATATTGTATGGTGTGGCATGACGAACTATTTTGCTTTAGTTAATAACTTACATGGAAAACAAAAAACTTGCACATCCAAATGTATTATTACAACCGAATGGGCAATTATACATATAATAGAATGTCAAACACTGGATGGAAATATCCCATCAAGGCAGCTAAATATCGATAAGACTATGCAGATTTATGTTTTCTTCTCAGGGAATTAAAGCCAGGGAAATCCTTCATACGTGCATGCAGAAAATCATAGAGGAGAAAATGCAGAAACAACAGTCTGAGGAGTACTATGACGCTTTCGATTACATGTTGAGCAGTGCCAAGGAAAACGGACATGAACTGAGCATGCAGGAGTTGAAGGTAAATTATAGTTTAAAAAAACAGCCCAGTCTTTTTCTGTTTATCCATTCTGCTTTGGCTATATACATGTAATACACAACATCCCACATTTTCCATTGTATAGTCTTATTTGGAAGTTTATAGCCTAGTATTTTGAAATAACCAATTATTTACTTTGGATCACCAAAGCAAATGCCCAATGTTGTAGCCTAAATAAAAGGTTAATTGTGTTCTGTCTCTGGTGTCTAGGAAACCGCGGTGGAGTTAATATTTGCTGCTCACTCAACTACGGCCAGTGCTTCCACTTCGCTTATTCTTCAGCTCCTGCGGCACCCCGCTGTGGTGGAGAAAGCTCAGATAGAGCTGGAGTCAGAGGGTCTCGGCTACGACGCACACAGCGCCCAGGGCTGCTCCGGAAAAGAAAATGGTCTGAAATGTCCTCTTGCGGTCGAACAAGGGGAACATCGGCCTCTGGACGCAGAGACCACCCCCTTGATGAATGGGAGCGGGACTTTTCATTGCGCACCGGATGAAAAAGAAGAGGCACCGTGTTCTCGGTCTCATATTCCTTGCTTAACTATGGAGAAACTGAGCCAGCTCCGTTACATTGACTGTGTCGTCAAGGAGGTGCTGCGGTTTCTCCCGCCAGTATCTGGAGGATACAGGACAGTGCTGCAAACATTCGAATTGGACGTAAGTATATCATACGCGAGCTTCTTGAGCACGGCGGAAGCGCACTATGGAAGCTGACCTTAGATAAACCCCATGAACAGGCCACACACCATTATAATACATTCGATCTACTGTGATGTCGGGAAATTAGTCCCTCAACTGGCTAGAACATAAACCATCATTCGAAAGCATATACAACGTTATTTCAGTATTTTAATTGGATGAGTTTTCAATTGACCACAATGCGTGTGCGTTCAAGTGCATCTCCCAATCATTGCTCCATAAAGTTACCAATAGATTCACGTAGGCTATGATTTGAGATGAGGGATAGAGTGAACTGGAACTGAGATCACTCGGTTAAAAGCGGAAATAACTTTGAAGCCGTCTGGATATCCTCTATTAGGCCATTTGCCCAAGGATGGATACAATGAGATGTATTCTAGTCGGTTATTAAAACTTGATTAATACTGATTAACTTACAATTGATTTATGTTTATCGTCGATGTGATATGTTGTGAGATACAGATGATACTGCCTTAACATTTCAGAACGTCAACGAGCATTAAATCTGACCATAAAGAGGTTTCACTTGCCAATAGCGACTTTTTATCTTGTCAGGATTGTGTTGAAGTTTGAATTTTTGTTTTGGCTCTCTTCCAAGGGCTACCAGATCCCTAAAGGATGGAGTGTGATGTACAGCATCCGAGACACACATGAGACAGCTGCAGTGTTCCAGAGCCCTGAGATCTTCGACCCAGACCGCTTCGGTTCCGAGCGTGAAGAGAGCAAGACTGGGCGCTTTAATTACGTTCCATTTGGTGGCGGAATAAGGAGTTGTGTCGGAAAGGAACTTGCCCAAATGATATTAAAAACCCTGGCCGTTGAGGTGATTGGCACGTGCAAATGGACCCTCGCCACGGATACATTCCCCAAGATGCAGACGGTGCCAATAGTCCATCCCGTCAATGGACTGCATGTGCATTTCAATTACGATAGCCTACTCCGATAGAGTTTAGATAAGTAATTGTGTTATTAAAGACATTAAGCTCATGAACTTTTCGCAATTGCAATATTAAGTTATTAAATCAGAATACATAGTCAAGAAACCTTTCCTCTTCGTTCCGAATATCGTGGAAATGGTAGAAACATGGTGGTCATTGAAGAGTGGAAGCAAGGCATGGTGCCAGTGACCTTCGATGACCTGCTTATCGCCAAGATCGCCTTTTTTCACCCACTGGGAAAGGTTACGGGAAACTTTTGCTATTGTTCACGGACATCCGGGCGCTCACTTTATAACATAGCAAATCGAAAGATTATATATCATTTTTAAGCACCCTAATGCAATATATAATGGACGAGTAGGGCTTTCTTCTCAGAACAAACATTATCTGTGCTCAGGATGTGCGTCTATAATGTCCGTCTATAATGCGAAACTGTCTTACAGATCTTGCACTTGGTCTCCACGAAAAACATTTAGAAATACCTTCAAAATGTATGTGTTTATGTGCAGTAGGCCTATGTGAGTAGATATAAATGAGATATAGGCCAACAGTAGGCTATGTTATGTGTGTATAAAATGAAGTAGTACAAATAAGCTTTATTTATAGAACATTTCGGCTAAGTCTGTGTTAAGATGGAATAATTATGAATAGACCTAGTTATTTAGATATCATAAGACATTAACTAATGTAAAGCATAGACCGTTAAAACAAACCATATAGGCCTGAAGCTTTTATTCGATTATTTAGAGGCTATACATCAAAATGCAATTATATAACGTTACCTAGAGAATATAACCAATTATTATTACATGTGTCATCTTTATAAATAATCGCTTGTTGATGTTGAAGCATAATGGAGGCGCTGTGAAATGACTCAGTTAATTAAGATGGATTCATGGAAGGAGATAGCACTTTTTCTCCTTTACGGAGTGTGTATATACAGTATTTGTCCTATTGATTCAATATGTGTTTTGTTTTGTGTATTGCTCGTATTATCTATAGAACGATGTAAAGATTCAATTGCAAAAAGGTGTATTTTTGCCATTGGATAGGAAATTCCACCATGACAAAATGTGCAATTGTTGCCATCATGTTAACCACAATTAATAGATTCCCGTTCTATTAAAAGAAAAATATGAACTTGTTCATAGATAAAATGGTTAAGGTTTTAATCATATGACATTTGAAAGTGTGCCAGTATTACCACAGTATAACCTATTCAATCTTTCATGAAATATTGTATGTTTTTAATTGGATATGCCGAAATATAGTCAATTGTTAGCGTAAAGTGTAAAGTCTTATTCTTAATTGGGTCTGTTTTCGTTCACCAACTCATAACAATAAATTCCATAACCAAAAGGAAGATTTGCATATCATCTGACAGGCTCCGCCCCCGAAGATGAACTGAACCTGCAAGAGATTACACCTTCAGAGTGAACTCGGATGGCAGTGTGACCCTTTAGTGAACCAGTTAACTTTGCCCTATTGACCCTCAATTTAGTTGACGGCTTTGTTAGCTGCACTTCACAGGCTGTGATCACAACACCAATGCTATTTCACAGCATCATTTTCACAGCAAAGAATGGTAAACCAATAGCTCACTATCTGAATTTCCTCTATAGATTACGGAAAAATTATTTACCCCCCCCCCCCCCCCCCACACACACACACAAACACAATTTAACCAAGTTAAAACCAACAGAGTAAAATTACCCTTTTCAAATTATCTTCAAAAAGGTTTAAATTATGCTAAATTGTAGGCTATATTCCCTATGGGTTAATTCAGACATTGGAAAACCTGTATGAAATCCTGATCTTATTTGGCCTAGATTGAGAGATGGTATAATTATGACCTCAATTTGATTGTCATGATAGACAGAATAGATGACTGTAAGACTGTAATGACGCGAACCCCTCTCTAATTATGTGTGTTATAGGGCCCTGTAACTCGTTATTTGATGGACAGTGAACTTGGCGACATTTTGGCGCCGGAGTTCACACGGATGTCACCGTCCGTGTTGTAGGTCACATGCAGGTCAGCGCATGGGAATGGGATAGAGCGTCACTGCCCCCACCTCTGTTGGAATCGCGCTGCGGTCATGGGTTTTAAACAGAGGGTCCAAAGAGGATGGTGATTTGTAGAGTGTTAGATGGCATCACCATTTCAAAGTAATATATTAATTAACTGTAAGCCCATTGTGTAGCCTAAACTAAATACAAAACATTAATTCATTGCCGTTTGAAAAATATAACACAATGCATTGATATGCATACACAGTGAACACAGAAGCAACGCTTCTCATAGCCTACTGACGCATGCGTCAAGCCTGGGTGTCCTCTTCATGGGAAGTATAATACATTTTCTAAAGTAATCAAGCCCGATTAGTCTCATACTATGTAGACCCTAACACAACTACAGTGATGCGTGCACGCTGTAAATTAAGAACACGATAATTGGGTAGCCGAAGAGGTCATTTTCAAAGCCAAAGGCTTGCATTCTGTTGTGGGGCTACTGTATAGGTGGTAGCCTATGCGCACCCAAGAAATGGTTAAACATTCGGGCCTGTCCGCTGTGGGCGGAGCACGGGGCGCGCGAGCAAGAGCTGCACAATTAAATATGAACTCTGAGTGAACTAATTTGTCTGACCCAAGGTAAGATGGGGCAAATAGTTGGGGGGAAACGGGCGTATAAAAGCGCAGAATGGAGGGTGAGACATACCAGTCCACTCCTGCAGTCCATCCGTACACTTCTCCTCGAGATGAGTTTCTACACGTTATTCGTAACATGTCTTTGCACTCTCCTGCTCCCACTCCTCCTGATCGTGACTGCGATGAAACTGTGGGAAATGTACGTCATTAGTGGAAGTGATCCAACCTGTCAGAGTCCTCTTCCTCCGGGTACCATGGGACTGCCCTTCCTTGGCGAGACGCTTCAGATGGTCCTACAGGTAACTGATGATGGAAACAAACTGAAAACGCAGTTCCTCCCTATATTTGCAGTGTGCATCAGGCTGCTATTGATTAGTTATTGTTAGGGTTATGCATCAGGCTCAAATGTCCTACCAGAAAACAGTATGCTATTGAATAAATTGAAAGATTGTTATGTAGCCTAATTCAAGCCATTTGTATGAATGACATTTACAGTATCAATTCATCCATTATTCTTCTTATTTATATTTCTAGAGAAGAAAATTCCTAAAAATAAAACGGCAGAAATATGGATATATTTATAAGACGCATCTCTTTGGGAGTCCCACGGTGCGGGTAATGGGTTCAGAACATGTGAAACAGATTCTGATGTCGGAACACAAATTGGTCGCGGCTCAGTGGCCAGCATCAGTGCGACTCATTCTCGGGTCGCACGCCCTCTCCAATGCGCATGGCGCGCTCCACAAGAGCAAGAAAAAGGTAGGAAATACGTAGAGTAACCTACATGTCTGTGTAGGAAGCTCATGGTTTATGCTTACGATGAAAAACAAAATTGTAATTTACCTTGCCTTTTCACAGCGGTGTCCTTATAACGTGCCCTTAAAGCGCTCTCTCCTGTTTGCCTACAGGCGATCATGAAAGCCTTTTCTGGAGAAGCCCTGAAAGAGTATATTCCTGTGATCCGGGAGGAGGTGAGATGCGCAGTGCATAGCTGGCTGCAAAGCGACTCTTGTGTGCTAGTGTACCCAGAGATGAAGCGCCTCATGTTCCGCATCGCAATGAGGATCCTGCTTGGCTTCGAGCCCGAGCAAACAAAGACCGACGAGCTGGAATTAGTGGAAGCGTTCAAAGAAATGATAAATAACCTTTTCTCCCTACCAATCGATGTTCCTTTCAGCGGCTTGTACCGGGTAAGTTGTCTGTCAAATGATAAGATTGATTGATTAAAACAGCCCTGGCCTGCATCACATGGGGCTCCAGTGTGCGCGCAAAATTTTTGACCGATATTTTTCACCATTCAATTTAGGGTCTGAGAGCACGCAACATCATCCACTCAAAGATAGAGCAAAACATCAAAAATAAGCTGTCCAATATTGATAACAACAATAACTATAAAGATGCTCTGCAGTTATTGATTGAGAATGGAGAGAGGAACGAGGAGCGACTAAGCATGGAGGTAACCAGATGCCTTTCATTTAGCAATTTGATTCTATACACTGTCAATTACTCCATGAACCGTTCTTTATTTGTTTCCTTCAGGAGATAAAAGAGTCTGCCACAGAATTGCTATTCGGTGGCCACGAGACGACAGCGAGCACTGCGACCTCTCTGGTGATGTTTCTCGGGCTGCATGCACATGTCATGCGTAAAATGCGCCATGAGCTTCAGGAGAAGGTTGGTATCACTCTATCATCAAAAGACAACACGACAACATTGTATATGGCACTTGATTCTTGTTGTGCCAATGACATGGCACAACATTTATTTAACATGATTTGAAACCATAAATCATTTGTTTACAAAGTCTTCCATGACAACAAAAGAATAGTCAATGGAGGCCCATCTTTTTTGGGTTATGATGAGATTAAGATTAGACACAACTCTCATTAAAGTATTTATAAATTATATTCTTCCAAATCTAGGGCTATATTTAATTGATTGAATTTGCTGTACATCTCACTTGCGAGATTTATGTCCCCCTATCTATGTGTTTATAATATATACATATTTTTCCAGCATTTGTTGGGAGCCCAATCTGAGGACAAACCACTGAGTATTGAGTTGTTGGAACAGTTGAAGTACACCAGCTGTGTCATCAAAGAAACTCTCCGTATAAACCCTCCTGTCCCTGGTGGCTTCCGTGTGGCACTGAAGACATTTGAGCTCAATGTAAGTAAACCTATGTTGTAGCATCTGAAATTACATTTACACAAGATTTTAGGCTAAAAGTTTAAAGGAGGCATAATTGATTGTGTTTTGAGAGCCACAAAATGGAAACCATGTACTCTTATAGTATATGCGTTTTTCTACAAATATATCATCACAACATGGTAGCAGCTCTATGTATAATGATTGGAAGAAAATTGTTGGAAGTCATTGCCATACCCACCCCACCTAACAACCTAAAGTGTGTTTCCTCAGGGATACCAGATTCCCAAGGGTTGGAAAGTCATCTACAGCATCTGTGACACACACGATGTGCTGGATACACTTATGAACAAGGAGGAGTTTCAGCCAGAGAGGTTCTTGGACAAGTCACCAGATGACTCCTCCCGGTTCGGTTACATCCCATTTGGGGGTGGTGCGAGGACGTGTGTGGGTAAAGAGTTTGCTAAAGTTGTACTAAAGGTGTTCCTGGTCGAGGTGGTCACCAGATGTGACTGGACTCTGTTAAACGGACCCCCGACAATGAAAACAGGCCCAACCGTTTATCCAGTGGACAATCTGCCCACAAAGTTCAGCAGATATGGTGACAAATGTATCCAGAACAACTGATAGTGAAAAATTCACATTTATGTAAATACACTTGTTAATATTTAAGATAGACGTATCATGTATATTACATATATTTTGTAATAGAGATATTTATGTAAACCCCACTAGCATTGTAAAAGCAACATTTTTAGAAGCACTTCAGGTTGATGCACTTCGATAGTTTTGAGACATAATTTTATGTATATTTTGAAATGTAATTGTTTTTCATCTGTACTTGATAATTTTCATGCAGCTTAACTGTGTTGTTGCATTTGGAATGTTTTCAATAAAATAAATGTACTATTATTATGAATAGTTGATTTTTCACTTTTAAATCTGTCTAAATCAAAACCATTTCAATTTTTCCACATTCTCTGACATGGCAATGTCAGAGCTCAATGTTTTCATGTCAAATGTTCCTCCATCCCCAAATAAATCATTGTTGGTTCAATTGCTTGAAGAAATATACATGTGCAGTTATTGGCACCACTTCCTGTTATTGTATCACACTATGGATCTAGTTGTATGCCCATTCTTCTAGCACACGTCAGTGTACATTCACTCCATGGTACAATAACTATTACACTTACGCATAATAAGACCCCAAATGACGTTAGACAATGTCAACGGTGATGAATTGGAATCCAAAGGCGACACAGAGGGACAGGATGTTAGACCCTCCAGATGAGTGTGGAGAGGATAGGCATGTGACTTCATGGGAAGCCTGAATGGTGAGTCTTAAAATACTAGTAAATATTTATCCCTCAACGTTTATTTAAAGTATTTTTGTGATCTCAAGATGTTCTTTAAATGGTTTGCATATACTTGATTTATTGATTTGTTCCTCTCTGACCATGATTAGACCATCATAACTACCCTGCGAGGCTGCACAGTCAAGCCGAATGCACTGTAGTCAAGCCAGCACGCACGCGCACACACACTCACACACCACACACACCACACACACACACACACACACACACACACACACACACACACACACACACACACACACACACACACACACATAGCTAATAGGCTGAACCAGGCTGTAAATAGGGCAAGTGTGGCAAAATAGTGGGAATGAAAAGACAAGGAAAAGGTAAATATCACTTAAACAGATACCTTCCCCCGCTTGCTTCTCCCCGTGTGGGTAAAAATGTGACTTTTCACTTTGTACCAGGGTGGATGAAAACACTTATAATGTAATTTGCATGTCTGGTGCACTCTTGCCCCCTCGTTGAACCATATCAGTCCACCTAACTCTCAATCAGATTACCTATTAGCAGCCCATTGGTATTATTTATAATCAAGCGGGAGAGGCTTTTCAGAGGACGGCTCAGGGTCAAGAAGAGTTTCGTGATAAGAAAAGGGCCCTGAGGTTATAGTGATGAGGTTGGGGTGGCCTTTCATCTGCCTGTTCAAATAGTTTGCTGATCAGTAAAGAAAAAGAAAACAATTGTCAGCAAGAAGGTTAATAGCGATATTTCATGCATTTCCCATTTGAATTTCATCTTCTGTAAAAGGCTTTATTGGCCAATAAAAGTCACACCGCAAACAAGTATGTTCATGCTCTCTTAGAACTCTTGCTCTCCACTCGTGTGGGCTTCGGTTCAAAGACACTTTGAAAGCAATAAGGGACAACGATTTGTGAAATGAGTGGTAGCAGAGAGGAAAAGGCGAGAGGTTTTACTCTGCCTAAAATCTGTCCACTAAAATAAGCCCACGAAGTGAGGAATTTTTGTATGGTCAATGAGTTTAAATTTGGTTAACAAAAATTGTAATTGCTAATTTGCTACATGAGGCTTATTTGATTGAATAGAAGTTTCTTAGTGGTTAGCTTCTTACAAATTCACTGATATAAGTGGACGCATGTGTAATTTCGTCAAATTTATATAGAACATTAAATATCGGAGTTGTGCCTGTTGTCACAGAGATAGATAGAGGACTCATCATGTAAACTCATCAAAAAAAGAAACGTCCCTTTTTCAGAACCCTGTCTTTCAAAGATAATTCGTAAAAATCCAAATAACTTCACAGATCTTCATTGTAAAGGGTTTAAACACTGTTTCCCATGCTTGTTCAATGAACCATAAACAATTAATGAACATGCACCTGTGGAACGGTCCTTAAGACACTAACAGCTTACAGACGGTAGGCAATTAAGGTCACAGTTATGAAAACTTAGGACACTAAAGAGGCCTTTCTACTGACTCTGAAAAACACCAAAATAAAGATGCCCAGGGTCCCTGCTCATCTGCATGAATGTGCCTTAGGCAAGGCATGCTGCAAAGAGGCATGAGGACTGCAGATGTGGCCAGGGCAATATATTGCAATGTCCGTACTGTGAGACGCCTAAGACAGCACTACAGGGAGACAGGACGGACAGCTGATCGTCCTCGCACATGGCAAACCACGTGTAACAACACCTGCACAGGATCGGTACATCCGAACATCACACCTGCGGGACAGGTACAGGATGGCAACAACAACTGCCCGAGTTACACCAGGAACGCACAATCCCTCCATCAGTGCTCAGACTGTCCGCAATAGGCTGAGAGAGGCTGGACTGAGGGCTTGTAGGCCTGTTGTAAGGCAGGTCCTCACCAGACATCACCGGCAACAACGTCGTCTATGGACCAGACAGAACTGGCAAAAAGTGTTCTTCTTTGACGAGTCGCGGTTTTGTCTCACCAGGGGTGATGGTCAGATTCGCGTTTATCGTCATTGCAGGCAATCTCAACGCTGTGCGTTACAGGGAAGACATCCTCCTCCCTCATGTGGTACCCTTCCTGCAGGCTCATCCTGACATGCTCATCCTGACATGACCTTCCAGCATGACAATGCCACCAGCCATACTGCTCGTTCTGTGCGTGATTTTCTGCAAGACAGGAATGTCAGTGTTCTGCCATGGCCATCTAAGAGCCCAGATCTCAATCCCATTGAGCACGTCTGGGACCTGTTGGATCGTAGGGTGAGTGCTAGGGCCATTTACCCCATAAATGTCGGGAACTTGCAAGTGCCTTGGTGGAAGAGCGGGGTAACATCTCACAGCAAGAGCTGGCAAATCTGGTGCAGTCCATGAGGAGGAGATGCACTGCAGTACTTAATGCAGCTGGTGGCCACACCAGATACTGACTGTTACTTTTGGTTTTGACCCCCCCTTTGTTCAGGGACACATTATTCCATTTCTGGTAGTCACATGTCTGTGTAATTTGTTAAATTTATGTCTCAGTTGTTTAATCTTGTTATGTTCATACAAATATTTACACATTAAGTTTGCTGAAAATAATTGCAGTTGACAGTGAGAGGATGTTTCTTTTTTTGCTGAGTTTATATCACCCATTTTAGCATGGATATTACAATTGAGGGCTTCCACCATTTTAAAGTAGTCAATTGGGTGGGAATTCCTATGAGTTGGGTGCAATCAGCCAATGCAGAAGAACATTGAGATAGCCTCAATGGCGCTGCCCATGCTGTCACAGACGCTATAATGCACAGATACAAAGATGAGTCCTCTATTTATCTCAATGGCCTGTTGTTCACATGCGTATTTGCCCTCTCATTGTCTAGAATGGTCCCACCTGATTTCGCCTACTCCTGCCTGCCTTCCATTTTTGAGGACGTGTCTTTCCATTGTTAGAGCTGTCTCTTGACTATTTTGTCAATATAATAGGCCATCTCTGGAGGTAGCCAGAGGATATGATAGGGCTCCTAAAACATCAAGCCCAAAGTTAGGTAATGCCACCTTTTAGTCCCAAAGGAAATTATAACTGACCCTGTAACCTCCCTCTGAAATCATGTCACTTGTATTCTAGTATGGTACAAAAGATAGACATCAATAATGATTTCTTTATATAGCCGTTCCAGGTCATTGAGAGTTAACAGTTAATTACAATAATGAGGTAAGAGAGCAGTCTTTAGAGAGAAATTTACCCGCCCACAGACGGATTACACAAATCCACTCGCTTGTTGCCTCTTTTGGAGATGTCAGGGCTAGGGATTTGACTTTGTGTTGGAGACTTTCTTTTACAGCATTCAAGAGTCAAAGGTTCTCAAAAAAATAAACCAATCATTCAGAGGAAATAGAAACGTTACTGTAACAAAGTTTACTAAACTTTACAAGAAGCTGACAGGAAATACCTTCAGAATAACAAGCTCTACCAGGAACAACTTTCAGAAGGACAAACATCTTAAGGACGTAAGCAAATGTTGTTCAGAGTTCAAAATGTTATAAAGACCATGTTGTTTCATATGTATGAAAACGATGAGGTTCTCAAACAATGAGGTTATATCCACACACACACACTACATGATCCAAGCCACAAACAATGCTCTAATCATGTGACCCAGTAAAAGGGAGATAGAGATAAACAGAGAGAGAGAGACAGTAAGAGAGAGAGAGAGAGAGAGAGAGAGAGAGAGAGAGAGAGAGAGAGAGACACAGAGAGAGAGAGAGAGAGAGAGAGAGAAAGAGAGAGAGAGACAGCATCCTGCTGTGACCTTAAACAGAAAAGGACACAAGCTGTTCACACAGGAGGAATAAGGCGCAAATTAAACAGGGATCTGCCAAGGTGAGAGATAATTATTGGCTATGTCAGACAACATCTGTTATTGCAGCATTCCAGAAGTCAGCTTCTCTGAGGACAAGCTGAAACCTCCTCCAGAGTTCATGACTGACAAAGGCCTCTGGCTGTTCCCACTGGAGATCACCCTCCTCCATTTCCATCATAATATAGAGCATCTGGCATGATAGTGGAAGAGAGGAGAGATTAAGAGATGATACTCCACACATTTGTATTTGTGTGTGAGGGTGTATCAGACAGGTGTGTAGGGGTTCGTATAGGGCACGTGTCAAACTCATTCCACAGAGGGCTGAGTGTCTGCAGGTTTTCGCTCCACCCTTGTACTTGATTGATGAATTAAGGTCACTCATTAGTAAGGAACTCCCCTCACCTGGTTGTCTAGGTCTTAATTGAAAGGAGAAAAGAAAACCTGGAGACTCTCGGTCCTCCGTGGAATGAGTTCGACACCCCTGGTATAGCGGTTGGTATAGGGAGGACGGGCTCATAGTAAAGGCTGGAACAGCATCAATAGAATGGTATCAAGCACATCGAATGCATGGTTTCCATGTGTTTGATACCATTCCATTCACTCCATTCCAGACATTATTATTAGTTGTCCTCCCTTCCCCAGCCCCCTGTGGTGTGGTGTGTGTTAGCATATCTTATGCTCTTGTACATATTTGGAAGGAGTATATGTTGTTTACTTGTGAAATGGCTAAAGTTAATGAGCTACAGTTTTCAACATTTTCATGTTAGCAGTTTACCCATAAAGACTCACCCTGTAAACTTTTGGGATTTGTTGCTTACAGTCAGAGTGAACTCCCAGCCCTGAAGCATGGTAAAATGAGATAGGAAGCATGCATTTCATCGCCAAATAACTGCAAAAACTTGTTTCGTGGCAGCCTGTGCCTCAAGGTCAGGCAGAGTTCGTTGAAAAGTAAAAACAATCCAAGCTAAATCAACTATCTGAGGGTTACTGTTTTTGTTTCCTAAAGTTTTGCACATGGAGGACAAAATAAGAGCTGTGAACCCTCTTTGACAAAGCAGAAGCAGGGTGGGAGGATGAACTGCAAGAGCCCCCATGAACTTTCATATCCATCAGAGCAAATAAACACCTTGTGTCTCGGACGGGGTTGTTTATGCTATGAAATCCTGTGTAGGGTTGATATACACTGTACTACCGTGTGCCACATACCAGCAGAGGTTCAAAAGTTCATCTAAACCGTGAACTCTGTCAGGGCACAGCAGGCAGTTCCACCCATGAGTCAAATAAAAGAGAGACAGAGAGGCTCGAAGCAGCATAAAACAACCCGGAAAGTGCTGCACGCCACATTCAAGGGCAATGACAGGTGAGAGGTGTCACAACTCCTGCCCCCTTCCTTCCTCCCTCCTGTCCTGTCCATCCCCCCTCATTGGTTCACTTTATGACCCTCTGACGCCCCTCATGCCCCCTTTAGGAGCACAAATACAGTCACTGTGAATGAAACTCAAGCGTGGCTGTTTGATCAGTCCATTCAGTTGTGTGGCGTGTGTGTGCTTTAGGAGAAGAGGGTCTAGGACTACGCTATGGTGAGGGACACACATTCTTTCCTAGGTTGTGTTCATATGTGCGTCTGTGTGGTGTGTGTCTGTCTAGGATGGGCCAGGGAATCAAAACAGAGGGGTTATGACCCATATGTATTTGTTTAAAGATGAGATTTGTGTCACCTCCGGGCCCAAAACGCAGCCTAGCAGTGCAAACCAGCGGCAGGCATAACTGGTTCTGGAATGAAAACAAACCCTTTGCTGTTGTTACAGCTAATTTGCTAATGTTTATACCGGCTTATCAAAGAATACAGAGTGTTTAACTCGATCAGTGTACCCTACAGGTTTTCACATAACATGTTGTTCATTGCTGACCTCGTCCTATAACGTTTTAATAGGCCTTTTCATTTGCTTAAAATTGTTATGGTTTTTAAGAGGGTTTATGGTTTATTGCCTTTCACATAAGCTCTAGAGAGAGAGGAGGGGCCACATAAGTGAAGTTGTCTATTCTTAGTTCAGGCAGGGGTTACTTAAGCTTTGATCAACTTTTTACCAGAAGTCTTAGTCTACCAATTGTTTTTGTATATTTTGAAAGAAAACCCAGACTGCTTGCCTTTGAAAGCATTTAGCAGATACCACTGATGGTCTAAGTGCAATGACCTGAAACTGCCCCTGCATGTTCGCTGTTAGGATAAATATCCCTCTATTAGGAACAAGTGCCTTGAAAGCTGCATTGCTTTCTGGAGAGATCTCTACTCAGAGCTTTTAAGAAAAGGTGGTGTATTTGACTGGCAGGTAGACTCTTTAAGAAGCCTGCCTCATCCATCAGGTACACAGTATGATGGACAGTTATATTTAGCCGTTGTGGTATGTGAATCTGTGTCTATGAAGAGTGCTTCCAAAAACTCCTCTCTGTGAAAAGGTTCATTTGCTTTTCCTGGCAGGCGTAGGCAGCCTGATATAACAGCAAGAGGGGTATTTTAAACAGTCTGTTTCCCTCAGACAGCTGCCATGGTGGGAATTGAACTGCAGCACGCAGCAGCAGAGCTGCAAAGGGAGGGAGGATGACCAGGTCACACAGCGGGCACGGGGATACGCCTGGGACACTGCAGCGACGCTTCATTCACATACTGTAAATACAGACAGACAGTCTCTGACACACATACACGTGTTAATGCACAGGGGGAAACCATGGATAGCCATGCACACATACGCTTTGTAGGGTTTGTTGTGGGCTGCTATGATAGATATAACGTACCTTAAATATTTAAATGATTTATAGGTCACTACGTGCAGTGTCTTTTTTATTCATACATTGACATTCCAAAAAGCTGGAGACTAAAAGCATTCACTCCAGTGGTTTGGTACATCCACTGCACTGTTTTCCAGCTTCTTCTGTTTCTCATTGCACCTAAATCCAGGTTAATACGCATCACCACAATCCATTAGAGGGAACCCCCATCTCCTCCAGATTCTGGCCACACATTCATCATCTGATTTCACTTGTTCCAAGGCCAAGCAGCAAGTCATCCATCATTGCCATGTGCTTGTTTCATTATCACCCATCTCTCTTTTTCACCCTCAGAAAACATCTAGCATGCTGTAAAGCTGAGAGAGAAAGAGAAACCAGCAGCTCAGTGAATAGTGAGCTACCTTCCATCTTCATCTGTCAGAAAGGAGTAGCAGTACGTTCCAGACCCTTTTGAGGCTCTTGCCAAAAATCAGGAGAATGCACAATGTTAAACAGGTCATGTCACAGCAGGTATTGCACTTGGCTTTGGCCTTGTCGGTACAAATCTCATTTAGGTGTGAATCGACAGTCAGTGTCATACAGGTGTTTCTTATCTTTACTGAATCTGATAGATGAATTATACATTTAATGAGAAATGTTATCAGAAATGTCATGATGGCACAATATGTTTGCAAGCAGGGTGGTGTGAGCTGAAACTGGTGAAGTTGATTAATCACAAAAACAGAGCTAAGTCCAATACGTTTCTCAGGGTCGAAATGAGAAGCAGGGGATGCATAACAGAAAAGAATCTCGGCAATACATTCCCAACACATAACAAAACTGAAAATATGGTATTTAAGAATATGAAAGAAGCCTTTTCTCACAGGTCAGACTTGACTTACTCTCATCATTGCTCTCTCCATCTGTGGAAAGTTCCCCAACCCCATTCCCTTCTTTCCAACCCCCACCTGCACATGTCCCTCCTTCCTTTCCTCCCCCTCTCTCAAGAGCGGAAAGGCCTCGGCCTCTGAGAGACTCACCGGCAGGATGCTCTATACACAGTGTAATTACAACCAGAAGCAGCGGCGAGTGTGAAAGCAGCAGATAACATCAGGTCACCCAGCGTGCAGGAGTTCACACAGAGCCCAGTGGAGTGGCAGCAGCTGAGTTATGGCTCCGTATTTTAACTGCTCCAGCCTGGTCCAGCCCTACGCTACATCCCCATTCACTGCCCACACCCACTGTGATGCAGCAGCAGGGAGCAGCATGGTGTAGGGTTAGAAACGTTAGTCACAGATTGCAATGTCATACATAGACAAAGAAAATGTTCAAGGATTTGGGGATAGAGATTTATGTTCATTGTAAGATAAGAACACAGCCGGACGCGCAGAATACGCAAGCACGCGCACATCCACACTGTCTAGTATAGTAGGTCTGTATCTATTTGCAGAACTCTGACAAATTCAAAATAACTTAAACTTGTCCTCTCTGGTAATGCTCAACCCCAATTGTCGTCTGTCCCCCTAGGTGGTTGGAGGTTGAAAAAGGTTGGGAGAAACGACGGCTATGGAGAGCAGTGACCCTGCACTGTTCCCTGTCAGACTGCTGGATTTATGGCCCATCACTGTGAAGGGGAACTGTTTGTTTAGACACCACAAATCCTTAAAATGTCCACTTCTGACACTTACTCACTGATGTCACAACAGTTATGAGTCAGAACTGTTATACACGTGTACCCGGGAATCTACTGTAATTATGTATTTGCCCTTTAACCTGTTGCCTGAGAAAAGATAGCAAGGAACCAGCAGAAAGTCCATACTGGATTATACTGGGTGCTAGATAGTTCAGTTGACCATAAAGCAAACAAAAAATCTGTGTGCTTCTAATAGCATTTTACTTGAATAATTGTCTGAATAAGACTATTAATCTATTAACATTAATCAAACTTTTAACACTGTGATAAAATCTTAAGTAAACACATAAATCTGGACTGAGAGCACATTTACTGCTAGCAATCCACCCAATAGGCTACCACAAGTACAAATACACACACGTTCCCTGGCACACACTCTCACTCACGCACACTGCCCCAATCACGCACTCTCTCCTCTAGAGATGTGACAGAGTTGTTCCTTGAAAGTTCAGCAGTGGGTCAGTGTGGACATTACTCTCCTGGCCTCCCCCACACACTCACAGGCTCAGTGCTCACACACCCACTCAAACATAACCACACTCTCATTTCCCTCCTCATGCCTCATCAATTTGACTGGTGGTAACTATAAATATCAAGATATCAGTGCCGTTGGAAAATGTTTTTTTGGGAGTGTTAAGTGAGGAATTGGAGGGTGGGGTTAGCTGGCCAGATCCTGAACTTTTGATTTGAGTGTGTATTGGAGGGTGTGTGAACAATATTCTGTGTTTCCCCGGTCTCCAGTGCCAGTTTTAATAAGCAAATGAGGTCACCTTGAGGCTTCAGACTTTCCTTTTTGTTATTTAGTTTATACAACCATTCAACTGAGTCATCTGACATGCCTTTCAATTGGCTTCTAATTAGACAGAGAATGGAAGTAACCTCACCCAGCCCCATGTAACACATCTTATCTACCTCAGGTGCATTGCCTTCAATCACCCATCCACAAAATATTCTGCAGCAAGAGCTTGTGTGACAAATCTACTGCATGCTGAAATATCATCTGGCAAGCTTGCTGTTCAGAGTGAAGAATTAGCAATTCCAGGACCTCAAATCAATGGTGGGTGAAAACCTACAGCTCAAACATACAATACTGATGGTAGCAGACCACAAAATTTGATTTAAACTAGGCAAGTAAGTTAAGACCAAATTCTTACTAACAATGACGGCCTACCGGGGAACAGTGAGTTAACTGCCTTGTTCAGGGGAAGAACGTCATGTTTACCTCGTCAGCTTGGGGGTTCGATCGCTCTAACCACTAGGCTACCTGCCGATAATTACTTTAAGTAGCATAAGCACTTCAGCTCGCATTAGGACGTAGAGTTATAAAATTGAAGTGCATCCAAGCTATGTTTTGAGCTTGATATTAAGCTAACCCACATACTGTATAATTATACATACATTAATTAAAGACATTTTAATTTCAATTCAACACCTCATTTCCACAAACTTTTGTTTGAGATTGTTTATTTACTTCAACAGGGGATTTCTGTTCTGGCAAGCAGTGTCAGAGGAATATAAATCAAAACAATGATTACGGTTAACTCACTCCAACTGTTTGTTGAACCGGTGGTACGGGCCAACTGCCATAATTATAAGTGATGGGGGAAAAAAACATTATGCGGTTACTTCTCAGTCTTTGATGAGAGCTTCTGGACGATATGGTTGATCTGGGCCTCTCCTGTCTGCGTCAATGGTGACAATCACCTCACTAGGGTAAAAGGCCAAACGTGACGTGAGTTAAGGCAGTGACCACTATAATTACGTATAACAGTATTAAGATATAAAACATTAAAATGTCGATGAACATTACAATGCACCCTGTTCTGGGGGGGGGGGGGGGGGGGGGGGGAGACACCAGACTATTACCAAACATGACACGTGCAGTAATTCCATGTTCCACTGTCATTCTCATATTATACATCACAATATAATTATGTAAGCTACCATTCACAATTGGTGTTACTTGCCGTCATTAGCTATTTATAACTCCAGAATCAACACAATGTAAACCAATTACCTTGAATACTGTACAAATCGTCAACACTGTCCAATATAGATATTTATACATAATCCGTATTCACATTGTAACTAGCGTATGATCTGTCCAGCAGAACACATAGAAATTATATTTATATGGAAACTGAAACAAACCATTTAAACTTCAGGGACTTGATTTATAAACGTTGCGTACACACAAAATATGCATGCCCGTTTTCACACAAAAGTTAGTATTTATACTAACTGAATTTAACATGAGAAAGTGCTATCCTCCCGCAAACTTTAGACCATGCATACAGTTTCTAGTGGTTGAAGTCCTGCATTGCAAGAAAGCAAAAGTAGCCTAGTAGTAGCCTATGTGAAAATATGACGACACCTATTCATAACAAAAAACAGGTAGGCCTAGCTAAATAAGATTCTATCATTTTCCATTAGTGATAAAATAAAAAAATATATATCAATGCATCATCACATTCTAAAATAATTTGAAATAAGGCATATATATTTTCTATTATTTATTTAATTTCCACAATCATTTCACCTTTGATGGTTTCGAAATAGCCTACAGGCCGACAACAAGTTAAGATGGGACGAATGGTAGTCTATCACTCATTTAAAATTGTACCCACTTCCCAGTAGTAAATAGATAAGCTATTTCAAGCAGCCTATTTTGCTCTATGCGATCTGAAGCGCAGTTTAACAGTATAAACAGACGGTTCACAGGCTACGTCCGAGTACTGTAATGTGAAATGTCTAGTGTAGATATTTAACTTATAAAACATAATACATATCAACCATTGCAGAATAAATTCCTCACCTTCTCTGGCCATGATGAGTTTATATTCTTGTAGTAGACATACAACAAATTACCACACGCATCTCTCATTTAACTGGGATTATTAGGTAGAGCAACATTTTAATAGCCTATGTATCCGACAGGGTGCGCGGTTTATAACATACAGTAGAATTTGACAGGTGAACAGACAGTTGATATTTTGCGTTGACGTGTGTAAGCTACCACTAAGGTCACTGTTCACATTTGACAGAGTAGACAATGTATCAGAATTCGCGGGCAGTGCAGCATATTTAGGTTCGGGAAAAGGATAATTAAACGATCCGTTTATAGGTCCACAAAAACATGCAACTGTTTTTGTCTTTCAGAAAATGTCAAATACCCCAAATTTACTCCACCTGAAAAACACCCATCATTAACCTTTTAACGCCCTTGTTGTCTGTATAGTTTGGAAGTATTGGAATTAGGCCAAGACGGTATCTAAAAGAAATAGCAATACAAACATTTGGCCAATCCCTCCAAAGACATGTGATCAAGGTCACCATTGCTATTTCCTTTAGATATGGTCTTGGCCTAATTCCAATACTTCCAAACTATACAGAAAATAAGGGCGTTATTGTCCTCACAAAAGGTGAATGATGGGCGTTTTTCAGGTGGAGTAAATGCTCGTTCAGTTTTATGACAGGTCTGATTTACAATGGGAAACCTGCATATGAATGGCGTGTGCCAAGTTAATAAACCTCAATATTTTTGTGCGTGCAGTTTTCAGAAATGGCATGGCGCACGCGGCTATTTAGTGTTAAATGTACGCAACAATTATAAATTAGGCCCCAATGACTACTTGGCAAAGTAGAAACTGAAAACTTTGGCAGTAATTGTAGTTCTCTTCCATTTGATACCACATGATTACTTGATCAATTCACTGCGGCTAAACTGCGATTATCACTGTAAAGTACAAAAAGTATCACACACATACAAAGAGAGAAACAAAATAACACGAAAACATTGTAAACATATGCCGTTCCCTGTAGAAATGGACCACCATCCATCACGGCATGACCCGTCCTTGCTTCACCATGGAAACAGAGCACATCGGATCCCTTGTGAGAAAGCACTTGTGTGTGGACAGGCTTCGAGAGTCTCTCCTGTCGGATTGCCTCTGACTTCTCTTGTTCAAAGAGTGAGTCACTGATTGTGGTTGGTTTTCGATTGGTCCTCTTCAAACAAGTGTGTCTGTATAACGGAACACAAACCAACCCCCCAAGATACAGAATGTTAAGCAGGAATTACATTTAAGATCATTGTAAACTTGCATTTGGATAGGGGGCGTAACTAGTCTCACCTGACCATCCTTCTCAATCCCGTCTCAACTATTGGAAGTCTGGAGAACATCAATACTGGATTTTCATTTGAATGGGAGCGCTGGCATTCAGAACTTGAATTTGCCCTCAGGAGAGACATTTCCTTGTTTTTCGTTTATTTTAATTTTTTTTATATTTTCCTAGTGTCAGACATAGGCTCGCTAGCTTGTTTTAAAAATCAGTCACAAACTCCGTTTGGAGCACCACCGATGCAAAACATGTGATGGGTTGCCACAATCAAACCAATCACTAGTTATACTCCACCCCTTTATATTTTCTTCCTGAGGAGAACGTCACCAGGCTTTCGAACTACAGTACAAGTAAAATTTGACACACCCACTCATTCAAGGGTTTTTATTTTTACCATTTTCTACATTGTAGAATAATAGTGAAGACATCAAAACTATGAAACATATGGAATCATGTAGTAACCAAAAAAAAGTATTAAATCAAAATACATTTTATATTTGAGATTCTTCAAAGTAGCCACCCAAATGTCAAGAACTTTTAAACGTTTCTTCAAGTGCAGTCGTAAAAACAGTCAAGCGCTATGATGAAACTGGCTCTCATAAGGACCGCCACAGGAAAGGAAGACCCCGAGTTACCTCTGTTGCAGAGGATAAGTTCATTAGTTACCAGCCTCAGAAATTGCTGCCCAAATAAATGCTTCACAGAGTTGAAGTAACAGCAACTGTTCAGAGGAGACTGCATGAATCAGGCTTTCATGGTCAAATTGCTGCAAAGAAACCACTACTAAAAGGACACCAATAAGAGACTTGCTTGGGCCAAGAAACACGAGCAATGGACATTAGACCGGTGGAAATCTTTCCTTTGGTCTGATGAGTCCAAATGTGAGATTTTTGGTTCCAACCGCTGTATCTTTGTGAGACGCAGAGTAGGTGAACGGATGATCTCTGCATGGATAGTTCCCACCAGAGTGGAGGAAAAGCAGCCAACAAGCCCTCAGCATATGTGGGAACTCCTTCAAGACTGTTGGAAAAGCATTCCAGGTGAAGCTGATTGAGAGAATGCCAAGAGTGTGCAAAGCTGTCAAAGCAACGGGTGGCTCCCTGGAAGAATCTCAAATATATTTAGATATGTTTAACAATTTTGTTTGGTTACTACATGATTCCATGTGTTCTGCCATAGTTTTGATGTCTTCACTATTAGTCTACAATGTAGAAAATAGTCAAAGAAAAACCCTTGAATGAGTAGCTGTGTCCAAACTTTTGACTGGTACTGTATGTGAGAAGCTCGACGTCCGAAGCTAGGGGGTAACTTACCCAATATAATGAACAGAGTTATGATCCTACCTTGGTCTCTACAATGCGGTGGTAAGCAGGGCTGCTGAGCTCCTCCAGTGTCTCTGAGATGGGTTTGTTAAGTGTCTCAGGGAGAAGGAGACCCAGGCAGCCAGCAGAGATCCCACTGAGACAGAACACCAGGAAGGGCATAGAGGTGTGTAAGTCTCTCTGAAACACATAGCAAACAAAACACAGCTTAAGCTTGAGGGGTTCAAATGAATACCGTTCAACTGTTCTGCCTGCGGCTATGGAACCCTGACCTGTTCACCGGACCTGCTGTTTTCAACTCTCTAGAGACAGCAGGAGCAGTAGAGATACTCTTAATGATTGGCTATGAAAAGCCAACTGACATTTACTCCTGAGGTGCTAACTTGCTGCACCCTCGACAACTACTGTGATTATTATTATTTGACCATGCTTGTCATTTATGAACATTTGAACATCTTGGCCATGTTCTGTTATAATCTCCACCTGGCACAGCCAGAAGAGGACTGGCCACCCCTCATAGCCTGGTTCCTCTAGGTTTCTTCCTAGGTTTTGGCCTTTCCTAGCCACTGTGCTTCTACACCTGCATTGCTTGCTGTTTGGGGTTTTAGGCTGGGTTTCTGTACAGCACTTTGAGATATCAGCTGATGTAAGAAGGGCTATATAAATACATTTGATTTGTAAGAAGGGCTATATAAATACATTTGATTTGATTACAATTGTGACAACAAAAAAAGACTGATGATTTTTGTCCCTCGTCATATTAATGATATTCTGCTGACGTACCATAGAGGGCACAAAAGGGGCCAGGATCCCTCCGACTCTGCAAGACATTGAGCAGACCCCAAGACCAGCGTTCCTGACATCAAGACAAAGCACTTAACATTATTTAAACACCTCTCCAACATACCGTACAAAACCATATTGCATTGTGAGAATTGACACTCAAAAATGGGAGAATGGCACCCTCTACTGTACTTTATAGAAGTAATTTAGTGGGATCGGTTTGCACTGCACTCACCTTACAACAGTGGGGTACAGTTCAGTAGTGTAGACATACACTATGTTGAAAGCCGCACTGACCAACAGCTTTCCTAACAAAGCTAAAGAAGTAGCATTGAACACCGGCCCTAAATAATAAACAAATAGATTAATAAGCAAAATAATGAATCAAATCTATCTAATATACTGTAGATGGAATGCTCTTACCAGCAGTTACTGGGACCAACATGGTGCATAGACATGACAAGCCAGCTAAACCCAGAAAGCTGGCCATGGTTTTCCTTCTCCCAGCCCTAACAAACAGGCACAAATTCCAACTGTTTAGCACAGCTGAGGAGAATATATGGTCTTGTGAAAGTATTACGATTCAACTTCTGAATTTTTAACCATATATCAAGACATTTATTCAGCACCACTGACTTTAATTAATAGAATATCATCACAGGTGGTGAGAATCTTACCACTGCTTGTTTATGAAATAGATACAGAGAGGGTAGGCCGGGAGCTCCACTAGTCCATACATGGCAACACTGAAGTAGCGGTTCCCACTTTCCTCACTGGCATTCATGGTCAGCCCATAGTACACCAGGCTGCAGGAATACCTAAAGCACATCCACAGACAGTGTCAATCTAAGGTTGGTTATGTTTAAAGTCTTCAGTGTGAAAGGTCTTTAAAACAACGTATACTGAAAGTAAGCATCGTTGTGAGCTGTTGATACTATCTGTGCACTATTAATGACCTTGCAAAAAGCGAGTCCCTCTGGTTTCCCAGTGGTTCAGCTCATGATGTGCTAACTCACCAGACATACATGAGCACCACGGTTCTCCAGCGGAGCACTGTGTGGGTGAACAGGTCGAGGAAGCCAGGGCCATTGTTGCCCTGGTTACCAGTCTTGACAGAGCCAGGACACATACGGAGCTTTACTTTGGCTGCAGCATTGCTGTTCCCATTCCGCACAGCTATGTACTGCAAAACCTCCTCCGCCCTCTCCGTGTAACCACGGGAATACAGCCAGCGTGGAGACTCCGGGAGAGTCCTGCCTCAGCCAGAAAAAAAAAAAAAACAGGAGACGAAAAGGTCAACTTGCTATTTGTTTCATCAGCAAACTACAGTCTCACACATGCGGTAAAATGTATTGGGAAAGGTGTCAGTAAAGGTTCTAATGCAATTGCTTTCTTGGAATAATCATCCTAAAAAAAGTTACTTACACACAAAGTAGAAAAAACAGGACGCCAGGAGAATTAGCTGCTGTTGCCAGGGTACGCCATGGTCTGATATAGTAGCCAAGGGCACCAAACAGGGCAATACCCACAGCAAAGGTCATATTAGTCAAGGTCCCTGAAAAACAAACACCAGAGACAACTTTTAAATAATCTGGAAAAAACACTTTCCAATAGTGTCAGACCACTTTCTTATGTTGACAGACTGACTACAATTGACCCTAGTCCCACCTTCCTTAGTTACTGTAGCTGGTAAACATTTGTCATGATGATTATTTGTACCTGTTATGGCCCAGTAGGCCTTGCCCACATACTCCTGGGTGAGCACAAAACAGACGAGGGACATACCCCCATTCATCAGACCCACCAGCAGGCGCGACAACGCAAACACCTCATAGCTGGGAGCAAAGGCTGTGGCATAGCCAAACACCACCTCAAAGAACAGAGCTGAGAGAGAGAAACAGAGAGCAAAAAAGTTGGTTTGTCAAAGAGAAAGTTGCTAAAAGAGCATGTTATAAATGATGTAGCAGTCCACAAGCAAAATGTTTTTTTTAAATTATGAATGATGAGGCCTAACCATAGCTCTCAGATGTTTACCAGTGACACTATTAGCTGGGCTGAAAAGTAGCCTGCAAGGAAGCAGGTCAGAACAACATTTCCTAATGGCTGCTATATCATATCATCCAGTCAAATATTTTAGAGGATATGGATTAAGATCAAAATATGAAAAGTTGTGAACCTCATTTGTCACCTGTTAGGAAGACTGGTTTCCTTCCAATCTTGTCAGAGAGGGGTCCAAAAAACACATTTCCAATCAAGACCCCAGCGAAGAACAAAGAGCCTGCCAAGCTGACCTTGTAAGCCTGTTGCTTTAGAAGGAACCACTAAGAGAAAAGGAAGGAAAGAGACAGGAAGATGGCATTCATATATTATCATTGTGTAGATTATTTTTTAAATGTGTTAAATTCCTTACACAGGTGTGAATGACGCTACATTCTCAAGCACGGCACATTTTTGCTCCTATTGAATCATGAACGGTGACCGCTCACCTCCGTCACGATGGAGTTGACATCCTCTGTAAATGTAACGTGTTTGATGAGCTCCTCATAGTTGGAGTGGTCACCTTGTTCAATGTGGTATTCTGGTATAGCGCCAATGAGCACAATGAGCATGGACTGGCATGCCATATACACCTGGAAAACAAAACCAAGCTGAGTGCCAAGCAAGTAATAAAGGCCTAGCTACCCAAGTGATCTATCCATCAATGGTATTTAATTAGCTATCTCCTTTCACACATGAAGCAATTGAACAGCCTGACCTGCTCAAATCCTCTGAAATTCCAGAGATTGGCATGGCAGAGCTGGGGAGCTCGGAGGTACCGGAACGCATAAAAAAATAACCCACCTTTATAATAAAGCATTGAATGTATATCAACACATTTGCCGAGTGACATAGGGCAGAAGAGTAGAGCCACTTACAGATATTACACACATGGGGACATTATTTTTGGGGCCTTTATAGACGCATTTCATGCAATTCTTCGTCATTTTACATGACAATCTTTTTTTAATGCCGCGTTCAAAACTGGGAACACGGAGCTGGAAAATCTCCGACTTTAGTACATTTAAGTCAACTGGGAAATAGGGAAAAACAAGCTCCGACTGGGAAAATTTGTTTGGGACGTTTATCTAACTCGGAATTCCAAGTGGGGAACTACCTGAAGATGGATCACTGACGTCATGATTCGACCTCGTTTCCTCCCCGAGTTACCAGTTTTCTTGAAAGAACCATTATACCGCACAAATGATCGAAATGACAAGCTACTTTGACACCGAAACTGAGATCAGTGAAAACGACCTCGTCTTGAATCCATCAATTTCCTAGGCCTAGATTTATGGAGACAATGAGGAAATTATATTTAAAAAAATGCTTTACCGTTTCACCCAATGATATGCAGCTCACTCGCTGGTGATGGCATATTAGTGATCACGTTTATTAGAATTTTTACATTGCAAAAAGTTACAATTATCGTTTATGCCACTAGAGGTAAAGTATTCAACAAAATAGGTTCCGGAACGACAGCCACAGGTGTCAGATCCTGTTCCGGCAGTCATTTAGCAAATGCTCTTATCCAAAGCGACTTACAGGAGCAATTAGGGTTAAGGGCCTTGCTCAAGGGCAGAGACATTTTCCACCTAGCCGGCTCAGAGATTCGAACCAGCAACCTTTCGGTTATTGGCCCAACGGTCTTAACCGCTAAGTTACCGGTTGTGAAGGAAGTTGTCATGGTAAGTGAATTTGTGTTTATACAAGTCCTTCCGCTCTCACCTACCGTCCACCAATCATGTCAATGCAGAGCTACATGAGACCTCATTTTTACAAAATTTGAGATGCGCATGGCGATGCGGTGCTCAATTTGTCCTCTGCGTGCCTCCAGAGACTTGGCAATTGCGTCACACACCCATACAGCGCCTCCGAAAACATTTTCGGATCAAGCATAAATTGGCTCTTAGATATTGGGTTATAGGATAAACCATTTGTCATATTTCATTTATAAGTTATATTCTTCAAGAACTGAGTAAAATTAATTAAAATGGCCATTAAACAGCAGGAAATATTGCAGACTGTGGCTTTAATGGGTATGCAAATGACGGTAGAGATAGCTAGCTAGGATTCAGCAAGCTACTTCAAAGCTTCTGTGATTTCATTATCTAGCCAAATAACGTTAGCTAAGTAGTTTAGCTATGGCTGGATAACAATAACAGCGAGACTACTAGCTGGCTTGCCCCACACTAAGTTTGACGACATACTATAATGCATTCAGAAAATATAGTAAATGTATTAGATTGCTAGCTAATACAGCTAACTAGCTGTGGGTGGCATACGTTTTCCACGAAAAAAAAGGAAAGTTAATAAAAACAAACCTGTAGCAACACAAGAACCAACACCATCTGCTTCTGATATGATCCGAATTCTCCGACTAGTTGAAATGCCTCTTCTAAATCCATTCCAAGAGGAAACAATATTCAAGCACATCACACCAATTTGACAGACTACGCAAACATCATTTCGCAGACGTGGATTACTATCACATGTTTTCATATAGGGAAGCGGATTGGTCAAGGAGCCTAAACAGTATAGGGCGCATGCGCAGCAGTAACCAATTGGGCGAATTCGTTCTGAACGTATCCGGCGGATGGAATGGATAAACTGTGATCAATTGGAGGCTAAAGAAATGAGCGTATAGAACTCTGAGATAGCCTCCAGGCAGTGGCGACCCATCATTCAGGGCAGGTTTTGAGCCCCACATTTTTAGCATGTTATTTTGGCATTTATACGTGTCACATATCAGTTTGCAATAAATGTAAAAAAAAAAAAAAAAAAAAAACATTAAGTTAATAAAGCTGCATACAAACTTGGTCCCTTTTTTATTCCTTGAGTAAGCCACCTCAAAATGCTGGTGTTTTAGCCTAGCTCTGTGCTTTCAAATCAAATCAAATTTTATTGGCAACATACACATGTTTAGCAGATGTTATTGCGGGTGTAGCAAAATGCTTGTAATGCTTTTTCCGAGTTCTGTGGTGATGGGGCAGCCAGCGGAAAATATGGAGCGTAGGGGTTGGTAATGTTCTCTAGTTGCGCCGTGATTGGCTCAGTGTTCTGTCACTCATGGGGACACTACGACACCGCAAAATCGAAGGGTAGAGCTAAAAAATTCATGCCCCTTCGGTGCTGCCATAGAATTACATTAGAAGTGCCCATCAAAGAAGGCTCAAGGTCAATGGCCACAGATAAAATTACGTCAAATCACATTATACAGTGGCAAGCAAAATTATGTGAACCCTTTGGTATTACCTGGAATTCTGCATAAATTGGTCATAAAATTTGATCTGAGTCAAATCAAATCAAATAGTATTGGTCACATACACATGGTTAGCAAATGTTAATGCGAGTGTAGTGAAATGCTTGTGCTTCTAGTTCCGACAGTGCAGTAATATCTAACAAGTAATCTAACAATTTCACAACAACTACCTTATACACACAAGTGTAAAGGGATGAATAAGAATATGTACATAAATATATGGATGAGCGATGGCCGAACGGCATAGGCAAGATGCAGTAGATGGTATAGAGTACAGTATATACATATGAGATGAGTAATGTAGGGTATGTAAACATTATATAAACTGGCATTCTTTAAAGTGACTAGTGATACATTTATTACATCTAATTATTAAAGTGGCTTGAGATTTGAGTCTGTATGTTGGCAGCAGCCACTCAATGTTAGTGATGGCTGTTTAACAGTCTGATGGCCTTGAGACAGAAGCTGTTTTTCAGTCTCTCGGTCCCAGCTTTGATGCACCTGTACTGACCTCGCCTTCTGGATGATAGCGGGGTGAACAGGCAGTGGCTAGGGTGGTTGTTGTCCTTGATGATCTTTTTGGCCTTCCTGTGACATCGGGTGGTGTAGGTGTCCTGGAGGGCAGGTAGTTTGCCCCTGGTGATGCGTTGTGCAGACCGCACTACCCTCTGGAGAGCCTTACGGTTGTGGGCGGAGCAGTTGCCGTACCAGGCTGTGATACAGCCCGACAGAATGCTCTCGGTTGTGCATCTGTAAAGGTTTGTGAATGTTTTTGGTGACAAGCCAAATTTCTTCAGCCTCTTGAGGTTGAAGAGGCACTACTGCGCCTTCTTCACTACGCTGTCTGTGTGGGTGGACCATTTCAGTTTGTCCGTGATGTGTACGCTGAGGAACTTAAAACCTTCCACCTTCTCCACTACTGTCCCGTCGATGTGGATAGGGGGGTGCTCTCTCTGCTGTTTCCTGAAGTCCACGATCATCTCCTTTGTTTTGTTGACGTTGAGTGTGAGGTTATTTTCCTGACATCACACTCCGAGGGCCCTCACTTCCTCTCTGTAGGCCGTCTCGTCATTGTTGGTAATCAAGCCTACCACTGTAGTGTCGTCTGCAAACTTTATGATTGAGTTGGAAGCGTGCATGGCCACGCAGTCATGGGTGAACAGGGAGTACAGGAGAGGGCTGAGAATGCACCCTTGTGGGGCCCCACAACAACAGACAAACACAGTTTGCTTAAACTAATAACACACAAACAATTATACGTTTTCATGTCTCTATTGAACACTGTGTAAACATTCACAGTGCAGGGTGGGAAAAATACGTGATCTCTTAGATTTATTAACTGGTTGACCCTCCTTTGGCAGCAATAACCTCAACCAAACGTTTTCTGTAGTTTTGGATCAGACCTGCACAACAGTCAGGAGGAATTTTGGACCATTCCTCTTTACAAAACTGTTTCACATCATCAATATTCTTGGGATGTCTGGTGTGAACCTCTCTCGAGGTCATGCCACAGCATCTCAATTGAGTTGAGGTCAAGACTCTGACTGGGCCACTGCAGAAGGCATATTTTCTTCTGTTGAAGCCATTCTGTTGTTGATTTAATTCTGTGTTTTAGGTTGTTGTCCTGTTGCATCACCCAACTTATGTTGAGCTTCAATTAGCGGACAGATATCCTTACATTCTCCTGCAAAATGTCTTGATAAACTTGGAAATTCATTTTTCCGTCGATGATAGCAAACATTTCCAGGCCCTGAGACAGCAAAGCAGCCCCAAGCCATGATACTCCCTCCACCATACTGTACAGTTGGGATGAGGTTTTGATGTTGGAGTGCTGTGCCTTTTTTTCTCTACACATAGTGTTGTGTGTTCCTTCCAAACAACTGAACTTTAGTTTCATTTTTTGCCAGTAGCACTGCTGAACATCCAGGTGCTCTTTTGCGAACTTCAGACGTGCAGAAATGTTTTCTTTTGAACAGCAGTGGCTTCGTCCGTAGTGTTCTCCCATGAACACCATTCTTGTTTAGTGTTTCACGTATCGTGTTCCAGAGATTTCTGTAAGTCTTTAGCTGACACTCTAGGATTCTTCTTAACCTCATTGAGCATTCTGCGCTGTGCTCTGGCAGTCATCTTTGCAGGACAGCCCCTCATAGGGAGAGTAGCAACAGTGCTGAACTTTCTCTATTTATATACAATTTGTCTTACAGTGGACTGATGAACATCAAGGCTTTTAGAGATACTTTTATAAGTCTTTCCAGCTTTATGCAAGTCAAAACAACTGGAAAGTCGGAACTAGGAAATCTGACTTCAGTGAGTTCAAGACAACTGAGGACTCGGGAAAAAACGAGCTCCAACTAGGAAAATACGTTTTGAACGGTCATCCAACTCGGAATTGCAAGTCGGGAACTCTGGCCTCTTTCTAGAGCTCTGACCTGAAGATCACTGATGTCACCATGATTCAACCTTGTTTTTTCCGAGTTCCCAGTTGTCTTGAAAGCACTATAAATCCAGAGAATGCCAGACTTTGATGACAAAGTGTCAACACAAGATTTCCCCACGAAGGACCGCTGCGCTGTTCAAGTGAGCACAGCACAACAAGGTGAGTCCAAAAATGTCTTGTATGCTGCTGCATAAATGATGTAATATCCCAGGGGTATACTATCTGTAGCTAAGAAAATAATACTAAGTGTATGTTGTGTATGTAACAGTATAACTTTAGTATGTCCCCTCGCCCCGACACGGGCGCGAACCAGGGACCCTCTGCACACATCAACAACTGACACCCACGAAGCGTCGTTACCCATCGCTCCACAAAAACCGCGGCCCTTGCAGAGCAAGGGGAAACCCTACTTAAGTCTCAGAGCAAGTGACGTAACTGATTGAAATGCTAGTAGCGCGTACCCGCTAACTAGCTAGCCATTTCACATCCGTTACACTCACCCCCCTTTCAACCTCCTCCTTTTCCGCAGCAACCAGTGTTCCGGGTCAACAGCATCAATGTAACAGTATAACTTTAGTACGTCCCCTCGCCCCGACACGGGCGCGAACCAGGGACCCTCTGCACACATCAACAACTGACACCCACGAAGCGTCGTTACCCATCGCTCCACAAAAGCCGCGGCCCTTGCAGAGCAAGGGGAAACCCTACTTAAGTCTCAGAGCAAGTGACGTAACTGATTGAAATGCTAGTAGCGCGTACCCGCTAACTAGCTAGCCATTTCACATCCGTTACATGTAGTAAGCTGTTAGTAACCCATGTGCCTCACCCTAATAATTTGGTCACTTTCCCCCTCATAATTTAGCCTACTGTTCTGACTTGGTGGTGCACATGTAGCCTATAGCCTGTTTTAGAGAAATGTAATCTTCGACTAGAAGATTACAAGAGCTTTCATTGTCTGCTTATATGCCCTATTTATTTATCCAACGGTTCTGACTTGCTGTACAGGGAGAATACTGTAAGAACGGCCCATGTTCTGAATTATGTCGCTGTACATTTCAAAAGTGCTGAGCAAATAGTTATATTGACTATGTCCGTCCTAGCTCGCTCATGAATGTCTTAATTGAAATTACGGATGACCTCTTATCCGCTCGTCGTGACCTTATGCCATAGTTTGTACATCTAAATTATTCATAGAAACCACATTTGTTTAAGCAAGTCAGCCATATCAGCTGTTTTTTTTAAGGCAGTAACTGAGGCTGAATGAACTGTTTTACTGTCAGACGAGGCTCAGCTGATAACCAGGTGTAGCAGTGGTAAGGTGTTGGGACTGCTGTTGGGCCAGTTTTATTTAGACCCAAACAGTTTGTGGGCACCGCTTGAATGCAATTAATGTCTTGTTTATTGTTGTGTAGTGGCTTTGCTGGCATGCATCCACCCATTTTTTGGGGGTAGTTTGCCCCACCAAGATTTACATGCTAAAATCAGCGCTGGATCCAGGCACATGCTCATTGCTCACATTGAGCACTCAAAACTATATATATTTTTTGAAATGTTACAAAACTCGTAATGGTTATGTAATAAACCAAAACGTGTTTCTTACAAGTGTAGCAGGTTGTGAACACCGCAAACAACGTTTCCAGTCCGAGAATGGTAAATGACGAATTAATACATGCATTAACAGAAATCAATGTAACCAAATAACGGGGGATTAACAGTACATTTCCTAGGCATATTAGTGGCATATGTAATGGGGAATTGATCAAAAACAAAACAATCAAAGGGTAAACATTTCACACAATGAAACATGAATGCACAAGAATTGGCGGGAGACAGCTGAGTGCATTCCGGAGAGACTCACCATATCTTAGCCACACACCCCTGACAGTCACAACTCAATCAGTTAGACCTATTGCCACACTCACTACCCAAATTGCGGTCTTCCCAAGTAGGCATAGGCCAACACGTTTGTGATTTGAATAAATTCACAGCAAAACATTTTTAAAGAAGCTAATGATCATCTGTAGCTAAGTAATGCTCCCTGGTGAAGTATTTTGAATGATTTTATTTAGACAGGAGTAATTATAGCCTATACTTTTGGCGAAATACCAATTCTCTTTAGGGGAATCCAGCTACTAACAGTGCACTGTGCACCCGCCAATTTTCCTTTCCAATTCGCAAGAGGCTGAAACCAGAGATCTGTATATAATGACGAAATGCTCATATATCCGCAATGGGAGTCTTTGTTCCAAAGGCGGGAAGGCAGCAGTGTTGCCAATTTAGCGACTTTGTCGCTATATTTAGCGAGGATTCAGACTCCTCTTGCGACACATTTTCAAAAAAGCGTCTAGCGACAAATCTAGCGACTTTTTCTGGTGTTATTGGAGACTTTTGGAGACTCTGACGTGAAAGCACATATCGTTCTTCCTCTTCTCAACAAGCAGCCCCGTCCCAAAGCACTCACAGGCGGCCCAGTCCCTCCCGGGTCCAGTCAGAGCAGGAGATGTTCACCCCTCCGCGTCCATACTGCAAATGAATCGTGCAGCGGGAAGCGGCCTTTGGCTGATCCCGCCCTGGCTTACATAAAAAACGTTTTTTTACCTGAATTAGTGCCAGACTAGTTACCATAATTTTCTCACATTGCCATTGACAGTTTTTTCTATTGTCTCGTTTTGGTCCATTTAGACTGTATACAAAAAATAAATAAAATGTTATGGTTAAAAATGTTCATGTCTGACTGTGACTTGTTGTGGACTCCTAAGTGGACCATAAGGTTAAAAACCAAACTAAATTAAGTAAACTAAAATACAAAACCCCCCCAAAATTAAATAAAATAAAAAACGAAGTAACTCCGCCAGAGTGTCTCTTTTGGGTCACTTTTGCCGGTCCCAAGCTAGGATAAAGGAGGAGGGTTGGAATTGTGACATAAAAAAACAAGAATCGACAGAATAAAGTTCATTTGTAGTTCTAAACATATTTAGGGTGTTTTTTACTCACTTTTTGTCTCTCCCACGACGTTATTCCTTTCTCCTACAGCGTCCATCACAAATATTACACATGGTCAATTATGCAAATTAGGCGATGACATCATATAGCGACTTCTAGCTACTTTTAGGACAGCCAATAGCTACTTTCCTTACTGAGGAGTTGGCAACACTGGAAGGCAGGCGACAAGCTTAGGTCTGCATATTATGCACATGGAAACGCGTTGGGCTTATTCTGGACACATTTTGGCGAGTGAGTTCTCTCGTTTCGCCTCTTCCTATCTGCCGAAACGACACTATATTACCAAAAGTATGTGGACACCTGCTCGTCGAACAATTTATTCCAAAATCAAGGGCATTAATATGGAGTTGGTCCCTCTTTTGCTGCTATAACAGCCTCCACTCTTCTGGGAAGGCTTTCCACTAGATGTTGTAACATTGCTGTGGGGACTTGCTTCCATTCAGCCACAAGATAATTAGTGAGGTCGGGCACTGATGTTGGGCGATTAGGCCTGGCTCGCTGTCGGCGTTCCAATTCCTCCCAAAGGTGTTTTATGGGGTTGAGGTCAGGGCTCTGTGCAGGTCAGTCAAATTGTTCCACACCGATCTCTACAAACCATTTCTGTATGGACCTCGCTTTGTGCACGGGGGCATTATCATGCTGAAACAGGAAAGGACCATTATACAGTTGAAGTCGGAAGTTTACATACACCTCAGCCAAATACATTTAAACTCAGTTTTTTCCACAATTCCTGACATTTAATCCCAGTAAAAATTCCTCGTCTTAGGTCAGTTAGGATCACCACTTTATTTTAAGAATGTGAATGTCAGAATAATAGTAGAGAGAATGATTTATTTCAGCTTTTATTTATTTCATCACATTCCCAGTGGGTCAGAAGTTTACATACACTCAATTAGTATTTGGTAGCATTGCCTTTAAATTGTTTAACTTGGGTAAAATGTTTCAGGTAGCCTTCCACAAGCTTCCCACAATAAGTTGGGGGAATTTTGGCCCATTTCTCCTGACAGAGCTGGTGTAACTGAGTCAGGTTTGTAGGCCTCCTTGGTCGCACAAGCTTTTTCAGTTCTGCCCACACATTTTCTATGGGATTGAGGTCTGGGCTTTGTGATGGCCACTCCAATACCTTGACTTTGTTGTCCTTAAGCCATTTTGCCACAACTTTGGAAGTATGCTTGGGGTCATTGTCCATTTGGAAGACCCATTTGTGACAAAGCTTTAACTTCCTGACGGATGTCTTGAGATGTTGCTTCAATATAGCCACATAATTTTCCTTCCTCATGATGCCATCTATTTTGTGACATGCACCAGTCCCTCCTGCAGCAAAGCACCCCCACAACATGATGCTGCCACCCCCGTGCTTCACGGTTGGGATGGTGTTCTTTGGCTTGCAAGCCTCCCCCTTTTTCCTCCAAACATAATGATGGTCATTATGGCCAAACAGTTCTATTTTTGTTTAATCAGACCAGAGGCAGGAAACTGACTTGTTGGAAAGGTGCCATCCTATGACGGTGCCACGTTGTAAGTCACTTAGCTCTTAAGGCCATTCTACTGCCAATGTTTGTCTATGGAGATCACATGGCTGTGTGCTCGATTTAATACACCTGTCACTAACGGGTGTGGCTGAAATAGTCTAATCCACTAATTGGAAGGGGTGTCCCAATAATTTTATATATGCAGTGCATTCGGAAATTTTTCAGACTGATTGCCTTTTTCCACATTTTGTTACGTTACAGTCTTACTCTAAAATTGAAATTGTTTTCCTCAGCAATCTATTCACAATAGCCCACAATGACAAAAATGACAATGTTTTTGGCTAATTTATTAAAAATGAAAAACAGAAATACCTTATTTACACAAGTATTCAGACCCTTTGCTATGAAACTCAAAATTGAGCTAAGGTGCATCCTGTTTCCATTGATATGTTTCTATAACGTGATAAGAATCCACCTGTGGTAAATTCAATTGATTGGACATGATTTGGAAAGGCACACACCTCTCTATATAAGGTCCCACAGGTGACAGTGCATGTCAGAGTAAAAACCAAGCTATGAGGTTGAAGGAATAATCCGTAGAGCTCCGAGACAGGATTGTGTTGAGGCACAGATCTGGGGAAGGGTACCAAAATATTTCTGCAGCATTGAAGGTCCCTAAGAACCCAGTCGCCTCCATCATTCTTAAATGGAAGAGGTTTGGAACCACCAAGACTCCTTCTAGAACTGGCCAAACTGAGCAATCAGGGGAGAACGGCCTTGGTCAGGGAGGTGACCAAGAACACGATGGTCACTCTGACAGAGCTCCAGAGTTCTTCTGTGGAGATGGGAGAACCTTCCAGAAGGACAACGATCTCTGCAGCACTCCACCAATCAGGGCTTTATGGTAGAGTGGCCAGATAGAAGCCACTCCTCAGTAAAAGGCACATGACAGCCCGCTTGGAGTTTGCCAAAAGGCACCTAAAAGATTCTCAGACTATGAGAAACAAGATTCTCTGGTCTGATGAAACCAAGATTGAACTGTCTGGAGGAAACATGGCACCATCCCTACGGTGAAGCATGGTGGTGGCAGCATCATGCTGTGGGGATGTTTTTCAGCGGCAGGGACTGGGAGACTAGTCAGGATTGAGGGAAAGATGAACGGAGCAAAGTACAGAGAAATCCTTGATGAAAACCTGCTCCAGAGCGTTCAGGACCTCAGACTGAGGCAAAGGTTCACCTTCCAACAAGACAACAACCCTAAGCACACAGCCAAGACAAGGCAGCAGTGGCTTTGGGACAAGTCTCTGAATGTCCTTGAGTGGCACAGCCAGAGACCGGACTTGAACCCGATCGTACATCTCTGGAGAGACCTGAAAAACAGGAAACAGCAGAGTACACACCTATCCACATCGACAGGACCGCAGTTGAGAAGGTGAAAAGCTTTTAAGTTCCTTGGCGTACACGTCACCGACGATCTGAAATGGTCCACCCACACAGATAGTGTGGTGAAGAAAGCGCAACAGCATCTCTTCAACCGCAGGTTGCTCACAAACGTTTACAGATGCACAATTGAGAGCATCCTGTCGGGCTCTATCACCGCCTGGTACGGCAACTGCACTGCCCGCAACCGCAGGGTTCTCCAGAGGGTGGTGCGGTCTGCCCAACGCATCACCGGGGGCACACTGCCTGCACTCCAGGACACCTACAGCACCAGATGTCACAGGGAGACCAAAAAGATCAAGGACATCAACCACCCGAGCCACAGCCTGTTCACCCCGCTACCATCCAGAAGCGAAGGTCAGTACAGGTACATCAAAGCTGGGACTGCGAGACTAAAAAACTGCTTTTATCTCAAGGCCATCAGACTGTTAAATAGCCATCACTAGCCGGCCACTACCCGGTTACTCAACCCTGCACCTTTGAGGCTGCTGCCCTATATACATTGATATGGAATCACTGGTCACTTTAATAATGGAACTAGTCACTTTAATAATGTTTACGTACAGCTTTACTCATTTCATAGGTATATACTGTATTCTATTCTACTGTATTTTGGTCAATGCCTCTCCGACATTGCTTGTCCTAATATTCATATTTCTTAATTCCATTCTTTTACTTTAGATTTGTGTATTGTAGTGAATTGTTAGATATTACTGCACTGTTAGAGCTAGGAACACAAGCATTTCACTACACCCGCAATAACATCAGCTAAATAATGTGATACTTAGCAAAAATTTCAACAACAAAAACGTTTTTGCTTTGTCATTATGGGGTCTTGTGTGTAGATTGAGGGGAAAAAACAATTTCACCAATTTTGGAATAAGGCTAACGTGACAAAATGTGGAAAAAGTCAAGTGGTCGGAATACTTTCCCAATGCACTGTAGTGCGTCACCCAAGAAACAGAGCCCCACTATAGCCCATTTATCTGATGCAGTCTGGCCAGAAACATATTGAACAAAAATATAAACACAAGTAAAGTTTTGGTCCCATGTTTCATGATCCGAAATAAAAAACTCCAGAAATGTTCAATACGCACAATTGTATTTAGCAGTCAATAATATACTGTAGATATTGCCTCCTAATATTGTACAATCGGTGTGTCGCTTCACTGGCCTGGGATATTGTTTGAATTCAAGACCAGATTGATCTCAATTTGTCAGTGTCAAAGTTACCACTCATTTCAGTCATGTGTGTGGGTTTAAAAAAGGTCCAGCTAAGGTCTATCATGTCAATGATGTGGAAACAAAATATGCCTACAAAGAAATGCTAGTTTGTTAACACCACCTGCTTTAAGTCGCAAGTGTAACAGTTACTCAAGATTTAAATGCATATTCCCATTCAAATTATTGGCATGCAGTTTGACATTTCAACAGTAAAACGTGAAGAATTATCGAGACATGGTGTGGGTATATAGGTAGACGTTGCAATTGGAGGATGCATTTTAAGCACCTAGTCTAGAATTAAGCAATTAGGCACAAGGGGGGTGTGGTATATGGCTAATATACCACAGCTAACGGCTGTTCTAAAGCACGACCCAACACAGTGTGCCTGGATACAGCCCTTAGTCGTGGTATATTGGCAATTATACCACACCTCCTCGGGCCGTATTGCTTAATTATAGAAATGTTACATTTATTCGTCCAATTATGGGCTTGTGGTGCAGTTCACTAAGTGAAGGTAAGAAAGTGGTGTATATTTCAATCAGAGGACGCTGACATCTTTAAAAATATGTTTAATACAGACAAAAGAACATTAGTTAAAAAATGTTCTAGCTCATTCATGTCAGTCAATCCTTTTAAGACTGCATAATAGGGAAAAAAACATTACCAACATAGAACAGATTAAGAGAATAGTAAAAACAGACTCAAGACAGGTAAAATATTAAATAGTTAAGAAATGTAAAAGTCACATTCTACTAGTTCTGACACCTGAGTGGTAATTTGGACCTGAGTGGGGTATCGTGAGTTTCATTTTCTGCCATCTTGGATCGATTGAGGGGTTTGTTTTCCTTCTTGCCTGCCTTCTTTTGCTGAAAGGAGAAAACAGTACATTCAAACAAAGCCATAGCTGGGGCTAGGAGCGAGAGATGAAACAGTACATTATTAACAAAGAAACACTGGGGTAATCTTACCTTGAAGAACGGCACTCTTCCATTCTCATAGCACATGAGGTTTTCGTCGATGTAAGATGGCTCAGTGACATAGCTGTCGTTGTAGCCGCTCAACTCGTCCTCCAGAGAGTCCTATGGTAACAGATGTCATAACATCTATTCTGTACACTAAACTTCACCCTTTCCAATGTCATTATTGCCTGTTACATGCTGAATAGTCAAGATCAGTCAGCATTCATAGTCGGTGTATACAGTAGAGGTTGACCAATTCATCGGAATGACCGATTTAATTAGGGCCGATTTCAAGTGTTTCATAGCAATTGGTAATCTGCATTTTTGGACTCAGATTATATTGCAATCCACGAGGAGACTGTGTGGCAGGCTGACCACCTGTTACGTGAGTGCAGGCAGCAAGGAGCCATGGTAAGTTGCTTGCTAGCATTAAACTTAATCTTACATAAAAAAAATAAAGCTTAACATAATCACTAGTTAACTACACATGGTTGATGATATTACCAGTTTAACTAGCTTGTCCTGCGTTGCATATAATCAACGCGGTGCCTGTAATTGTGTCACTTCTCTTGCGTTCAGCGTAAGCAGAGTCAGGGTATATGTAGCAGTTTGGGTTGTCTGGCTCGTTGCGAACTGTGTGAAGACCATTTCTTCCTAACAAAGACCGTAATTAATTGGCCAGAATTTTACATAATTATGACATAACATTGAAGGTTGTGCAATGTAACAGCAAAATTTAGACTTAGGGTTGCCACCCGTTCGATAAAATAGGGAACGGTTCCGTATTTCACTGAAAGAATCAATTTTGTTTTCGAAATGATAGTTTCCGGATTTGACCATATTAATGACCTAAGGCTGGTATGTGTGTTTATTCTATTATAATTAAGTCTATGATTTGATAAGGCAGTCTGAGTGGTGGTAGGCAGCAGCAGGCTCGTAAAGCATTCATTCAAACAGCACTTTCCTGCGTTTGCCAGCAGCTCTTCGCAATACTTGAAGCACAGCGATGTTATTGACTTCAAGCCCATCAACTCCCGAGATTAGGCTGGCAATACTATAGTGCCTATAAGAACATCCAATAGTCAAAGGTCTATGAAATACAAATGGTATAGAGAGAAATAGTCCTATAATAACTACAACCTAAAACTTCTTAACTGAGAAAATTGAAGACTCAGGGCTCCGGGCAGCCGAGCGGAAATGGAGGAAAACTCGCCTCCCTGCGGACCTGGCATCCTTTCACTCCCTCCTCTCTACATTCTCCTCTTCTGTCTCTGCTGCTAAAGCCACTTTCTACCACTCTAAATTCCAAGCATCTGCCTCTAACCCTAGGAAGCTCTTTGCCACCTTCTCCTCCCTCCTGAATCCCCCCCCCCCCTCCTCCCTCTCTGCGGATGACTTCGTCAACCATTTTGAAGAGAAGGTCGACGACATCCGATCCTCGTTTGCTAAGTCAAACGACACCGCTGGTTCTGCTCACACTGCCCTACCCTGTGCTTTGACCTCTTTCTCCCCTCTCTCTCCAGATGAAATCTCGCGTCTTGTGACGGCCGGCCGCCCAACAACCTGCCCGCTTGACCCTATCCCCTCCTCTCTTCTCCAGACCATTTCCGGAGACCTTCTCCCTTACCTCACCTCGCTCATCAACTCATCCTTGACCGCTGGCTACGTCCCTTCCGCCTTCAAGAGAGCGAGAGTTGCACCCCTTCTGAAAAAACCTACACTCGATCCCTCTGATGTCAACAACTACAGACCAGTATCCCTTCTTTCTTTTCTCTCCAAAACTCTTGAACGTGCCGTCCTTGGCCAGCTCTCCTGCTATCTCTCTCAGAATGACCTTCTTGATCCAAATCAGTCAGGTTTCAAGACTAGTCATTCAACTGAGACTGCTCTTCTCTGTGTCACGGAGGCGCTCCGCACTGCTAAAGCTAACTCTCTCTCCTCTGCTCTCATCCTTCTAGACCTATCGGCTGCCTTTGATACTGTGAACCATCAGATCCTCCTCTCCACCCTCTCCGAGTTGGGCATCTCCGGCGCGGCCCACGCTTGGATTGCGTCCTACCTGACAGGTCGCTCCTACCAGGTGGCGTGGCGAGAATCTGTCTCCGCACCACGTGCTCTCACCACTGGTGTCCCCCAGGGCTCTGTTCTAGGCCCTCTCCTATTCTCGCTATACACCAAGTCACTTGGCTCTGTCATATCCTCACATGGTCTCTCCTATCATTGCTATGCAGACGACACACAATTAATCTTCTCCTTTCCCCCTTCTGATAACCAGGTGGCGAATCGCATCTCTGCATGTCTGGCAGACATATCAGTGTGGATGACGGATCACCACCTCAAGCTGAACCTCGGCAAGACGGAGCTGCTCTTCCTCCCGGGGAAGGACTGCCCGTTCCATGATCTTGCCATCACGGTTGACAACTCCATTGTGTCCTCCTCCCAGAGCGCTAAGAACCTTGGCGTGATCCTGGACAACACCCTGTCGTTCTCAACCAACATCAAGGCGGTGACCCGTTCCTGTAGGTTCATGCTCTACAACATTCGCAGAGTACGACCCTGCCTCACACAGGAAGCGGCGCAGGTCCTAATCCAGGCACTTGTCATCTCCCGTCTGGATTACTGCAACTCGCTGTTGGCTGGGCTCCCTGCCTGTGCGATTAAACCCCTACAACTCATCCAGAACGCCGCAGCCCGTCTGGTGTTCAACCTTCCCAAGTTCTCTCACGTCACCCCGCTCCTCCGCTCTCTCCACTGGCTTCCAGTTGAAGCTCGCATCCGCTACAAGACCATGGTGCTTGCCTACGGAGCTGTGAGGGGAACGGCACCTCCGTACCTTCAGGCTCTGATCAGGCCCTACACCCAAACAAGGGCACTGCGTTCATCCACCTCTGGCCTGCTCGCCTCCCTACCTCTGAGGAAGTACAGCTCCCGCTCAGCCCAGTCAAAACTGTTCGCTGCTCTGGCACCCCAATGGTGGAACAAACTCCCCCACGACGCCAGGTCAGCGGAATCAATCACCACCTTCCGGAGACACCTGAAACCCCACCTCTTTAAGGAATACCTAGGATAGGATAAAGTAATCCTTCTAACCCCCCCCTTAGAGTTAGATGCACTATTGTAAAGTGGCTGTTCCACTGGACATCATAAGGTGAATGCACCAACTTGTAAGTCGCTCTGGATAAGAGCGTCTGCTAAATGACTTAAATGTAAATGACTCATGTTAAAAAGGAACCACCAGCTTTCATATGTTCTCATGTTCAGAGCAAGGAACTTAAACGTTAGCTTTTTTACATGGCACATATTGCAATTTTACTTTCTTTTCCAACACTGTTTTTGCATGAAACCAAATTGAACATGTTTCATTATTTATTTATGTATTATATTAAGTTCAAATAAAAAAAAGTGTTCATTGAGTATTGTTGTAATTGTCATTATTACAAATATATATATAAAAAAAAAAATCTGCAGACTTTTTTGGGTACTTGAATAAAATTCGTATTGGTGTTGAAAAATCATAAATCGGTCGACCTCTAGTATACAGTTCCCTTAATGTAATCATGACACTAATCTGCCCCAAACCGACATGACCCAACCGGGTAAAATTGGGATCTAATGTGTACCTGATCGACCTGCTTCTCCTCCTCTACTGTGTCACACTGGAACAGGGTTGCCTGCAGCTCCTCCTGCTGGTGGCGGAAGCTGTCCAGCAGTTCAGCTCTGCTCTTCGACTTGGCCAGGAGACATGGGTACACAAACTCTCTCCTCTGAGGAGTTGTACCTGCCAGAACAAAACAAGAGGTCAGTGACTCAGACTATACACGTAGAAGAAAAAAGACAATTTAACATTTTAGATGGCATTACATCCGCGTCAGGCTCACCAGTTGGAACATCCTGTTTGAGCTGCTCGCTGAGAAAACTGTGGACACTGACCACGCCATCCTCCATGTGGGCCTTGAGTTCTACGTGGTGGTGTTCCAGAGTGTTCTGGTCCAGTGACGTCTGCTCTTTCAAGGCCCCCAGACCCTCCTCCACCAGCCCTTGCTGCTGCTTTAGTTGACCACTCACCTCCTGGACCCTCTCCTCACAGCTCTGCTCCACCCTCTGATTCACACCAGAGAAACACCGGTCAGGATTTCAGTTATGATGAATACCGACATGTAATGAGCTGCTCAGGGATTTCAAAGCTAACCATTTTTGTAAAACTGAACAGTGTAGTACCAGACTACTAATATTTTCCGGCACTGAGCAAACTTCAGGTCTGCTGAGTGCAAACTTGAACCGTGTGAAATTTCTGTGCAACTTCCAGCACGTGTTTACTGTGAACACAGAGGCTGTACCCACTTTACTGTTTCAGTGGCCAAATAGCCTACTGATTATTTGATAATAAATGTACACCTACCAGAGTGGCTTACCATTAAAAAAATATATGTTTGTTTGAAAATTCACCATGCGAAATTAACATGGAAATTGGTTATATCATTCAGCCTACAGTAGCAGCCAATGTGTGATGTTTAATGTAGGCCTACATTCCATGAAACTTTTCCTTCAGACAAGGTGGTGACTGAACATTGTTGTGTTTGATACAAGAAACCAAAATAAAAAGGCATAGTTATTCCCATATCATTATTAAAGAGAATCACACAAGTTTTGCTACTCTGTGCCTATTGGCTACTTAGCTTATTCAGACTCGTCTCAAAATACAACACTGCCCCTTAAGACAAAGAAAAGCTCCCTACCTGGCACGCTTTTCAAAGATGGCTAGAAAATGTACGCGTTTTGTGATCTTGTAGGAAGCAAGAATTTGCTATAACTGGCCTAATAATTAACTAGCAAATAATATGAACAAAATGTGCACACGTCGCTACATGCGATTGTTTTGAGATCAAAGCATCAGCTGCATAATAAATCACAACCGCTCATGCTGTAAAACAGTCCAGTTCAAAGTGAATGGCACAAATTCATATATGGCAATGTCTATTTGCACATAGGTCTACTGCAGTTCTGATTGGTTATGCCGCACTGGTCTGTGTGAAGGAATACAATAGAATCCTACTCTGATGCGCTCAAATGTTGGTTGACCGAGAATCATCCGTTCGTTCTTCCAATCTGAAAAAAAAAGGTACTTTTCCATATATAGATACCCTACGCGCCGAGCTGGTCTGATGCTTTAAGTGCACTCTTAGATAAAATAACTCTTAACGGGCGAATGTTTACTGGTTGCTCAGGAGGGAAAGTCAGATCTGTGGAAGACATCTACTGGACCTAAAGAGGGTATAGGAGCAAGCGATGCGCGAGTATTGTGCACCAAACAGGTGCGGTTAGAATACAATATTATTTTTTCTTACCATTTGGAAAAGTGCAAACACTAATTAAGTGTACCAGAGTGTCAAGAAAAAAAAATAAGCCCTTAAAACAGCAAAGACAAAGACCGTTGCATGCATTTGTGATTTGCAGTTTATTTATCGCTTAGGAAAATTATTCAAAGCTCCCTTTCTTATTCCATTTTTGAACTAAAAATGTTTGATTGCATTTCAAAGCATGAATGACTCGTATGCTGTGTCATGACATGAAGGACTGATACATACAGTAGCCTACAGTGCCTTTGGAAAGTTTAGACCCCTTGACTTTCCACATTTTGTTAGCCTTATTCTAAAATATATATTTTTTAAAGAATCCTCAGCAATCTACACACAATACCCCATAATGACAAAGCAAAAACCAGTTTAGAAATTGAGCAAATGTATTAAAAATGAAAAAAATACATTTACATAAGTATTCAGACCCTTTGCGATGAGACTCAAAATTGAGCTAAGGTGCATCCTGTTTCATTGATCATCCTTGAGATGTTTCTACAACTTGATTGGACTCCCCCTGTGGTAAATGCAATTGATTGGCCATGATTTGGAAAGGCACACACACACCTGTCTATATAAAGGTCCCACAGTTGACAGTGCATATCATAGCAAAAACCAAGCAATGAGGTCGAAGGAATTGTCCGTAGAGCTCCAAGACAGGATTGTGTCGAGGCACAGATCTGGGGAAGGGTACCAAAAATATTCTGCAGCATTGAAGGTCCAAGAACACAGTGGCCTCCATCATTCTTAAATGGAATTAGTTTGGAACCACCAAGACTCTTCCTAGAGCTGGCCGCACAGCCAAACTGGGCAATCGGGGGAGAAAGGCCTTGGTCAGAGAGGTGACCAAGAACCCAATGGTCACTGACAGAGCTCTATAGGTCCTCTGTGGAAATGGGAGAAACTTCCAGAAGGACAACCATATCTGCAACACTCCACCAATCAGGCCTTTATGGTAGAGTGACCAGACAGAAGCCACTCCTCAGTAAAAGGCACACGACAGCCCGCTTGGAATTTGCCAAAAGTCAAACACTCAGACCATAAAAACAAGATTCTCTGGTCTGATGAAACCAAGATCGAATGCCAAGCTTCATATCTGTAGGAAACCTGGCACTATCTATACAGTGAAGCATGGTGGTGGCAGCATCATCCTGTGTGGATGTTTTTCAGCTGTAGGCTCTGGTCTGAGAGACTAGTCAGAATCGAGGCAAAGATGAACGGAGCAAAGTACAGAGAGATCGTTGATGAAGTCCTGAGCGCTCTGGAGCAGGTTCACCTTCCAACAGGACAATGACCCTAGACACATAGCCAAGAACGCAGGAGTGGCTTTGGGACAAGTCTATGAATGTCCTTGAGTGGCCCAGCCAGAGACCGGACATGAACAGCTCTGGAGAGACCTGAAAATAGCTGTGAAGCAACACTTCCCATCCAACCTGAGAGCTTCAGAGGATCTACAGAGAAGAATGGGATAAACTCCCCAAATACAGGTGTGCCAAGCTTGTAGCGTCATACCCAAGAAGATGCGAGGCTGTAATCGCTGCCGAAGGTGCTTCAAAGTACTGAGTAAAGGGTCTGAACACTTATGTAAATGTAATATTTCAGTAGATTTTTTTGCTTTGTCATTATGGAGTATTGTGTAGATTGATGAGTAATAAAACTATTTAAATCAATTTTAGAATAAGGCTGTTACGTATCAAAACATGGAAAAAGTCAAGGGGTGTGAATACTTTCCGAATGCACTGTATGCATGTATACAAGCACGTAATGATACATGCACACACAGTACAGGTCAAAAGTAGACACCTACTCATTCCAGGGTTTATTTTTTCCTATATTGTAGAATAGTGAAGACATTAAATCTAAGAAACATACAGAATCATGTAGTAACCAAAAGTATTAAATCAAAGTAACTGATTCTTCAAAGTAGCCACCCGTTGCTCACTCTTGGCATTCTTTCAACCAGTTTCATGAGGTAGTCACCTGGAATGCATTTCAATTAACAGGTGTGCCTTGCTAAAAGTTAATATGTGGAATTTCTTAACATCTTAATGCGTTTGAGCCAATCAGTTGTGACAAGGTAGAGGTGGTATACAGAAGGAAGCCCTATTTGGTAAAAGACCAAGTTCATATTATGTGAAGAACAGCTCAAATAAGCAAAGAGAAACGACAGGCCATCATTACTTTAAGACATGAAGGTCAGTCAATCCAGGACATTTCAAGTAATTTGAAAGTTGCTTCAAGTGCAGTCGCAAAAACCATCAAGCGCTATGATGAAACTGGCTCTCATGAGGACCGCCACAGGAAAGGAAGACCCAGAGTTACCTCTGCTGCAGAGGATCAGTTCATTAGAGTTAACTGCACCTCAGATTGCAGGCCAAATAAATGCTTCACAGAGTTTAAGTAACAGACACATCTCAACATCAACTGTTCAGAGGAGACTGTGTAAATCAGGCGTTCATGGTCAAATTGCTGCAAAGAAACTACTACTAAAGGACACCAATAAGAAAATACTTATTTGGGCCAAGAAACACGAGCAATGGACATTAGACCGGTGGAAATGTGTCCTTTTGTCTGATGAGCCCAAATTTTTGGTTCCAACCACTGTGTCTTTGTGAGACGCAGAGTAGGTGAACGGATGATCTCTGCATGCATGGTTCCCACCGTGAAGCATGGAGGAAGAGGTGTGATGGTGCTTTGCTGGTGACATGGTCAGTGATTTATTTCGAATTCAAGTCACACTTGAGCAGGATAGCTAACAGCATTCTGCAGCGATACACCATCCCATCTGGTTTGCGCTTAGTGGCACTACCATTTGTTTTTCAACAGGACAATGACCCAACACACCTCCAGGCTGTGTAAGCGCTATTTGACCAATAAAGAGTGATGAGTGCTGTTTCAGATGACCTGGCCTCCACAATCACCAAGCTCAACCCAATTGAGATGGTTTGGGATGAGTTGGACCGCAAAGTGAAAGAAAAGCAGCCAACAAGCTCTCAGCATATGTGGGAACTCCTTCAAGACCGTTGGAAAAGCATTCCAGGTGGAGCTGCTTGAGAGAATGCCAAGAGTGCGCAAAGCTGTCATCAAGGCTACTTTGAAGAATCTAAAATATATTTAGATTTGTTTAACACTTTTGTTACTACATGATTCCATGTGTTATTTCATAGTTGATGTCTTCACTATTATTCTACAATGTAGAAAATAGTAAAAATAAAGAAAAGCCCTTTTAATGAGTAGGTGTCCAAACTTCTGACTGGTACTAATATAACACCAATACGCTGGTTAACTTTGCTATTATGTATTTAGGAACATAGGGAAAGGCGCCAATTCAACGGCACACTGAAGATTGTCCGCGGTTCTGAAACAGCGACCGCTATCCAACACGGGAGAATGCGCATGTTACAAAATATTATGTATTAGTGTTGCATAATTATTTTCACATAATATAACCATATACAATTTCAGGTTTCACATGTTTTAGAGTGAAGACTGTGCCATCCCCGTGGCCTCCGCAATTGTTTTGTCTACCGAAACAGGGGTGAATCAGACAGCTCGTGCACCATGAATAAACGATTTGCGATTGCTCGACTAAGAAAATCTTGATCGACCAACAGCCTGTCGACCAGTCAACTAAATGGGGTCAGCCCTTAATGAGGTCTGATAAAACGGTCTGATCCTGTTGGTATCCAACATGCCATCAGACTGCTAAACACTTGAACTGGACTGCAGACTCTACAAACCTTAGAGCACACATACAGTACATTCATGACACACAGATATATATTACTAATGATTGCTAAATACTGCACAATATAAAACACTCCCACCCCCCCAATCCCTGCCTTCCCCAAAACCCATGAAAATATTAGACTATAAATTGTGCCTTCCTGTATTATACTAAAACGTTTATTCTATTCTAATAAGCGATTTACTTTGTTTGTATTCTTATCTTTTATCATTTCTTACAACTGAAACTTTCAGGCCAAGAATTTGGCAAAATAGCAAAAATACATATTAGTACTCCATTTCATAAAGTACCACCAAGTACCTGTTTGAGGTAAAACTGCACAATATTCTGTCTGAGTGTATAGTTTACCTGAAGCAGGGTCTGAGCAGAGGCGGTGTTCTCTCTCATCAGGGTGAGCTGAGCCTGGGAGTCAGTGCTGTCCTTGGTGGAGGCACACCATTGCAGACTCCTCTCACACAGTTGAGTCAGAGAGCTGTGCAGGTGGCTGCAGTAGACGGAGCACTCCTCCACCGTATGCTGGGCCTCCTGGGCAGTCTGCTGGACCTCAGAGATAAGGCAGGCGGTGGTGGACTCTAGACACTCCTTTTGGGTTGCGGTCTGGTTCTCAGCTGCACTGCATCTCCTGGAAGACGGAATCAAATGAATTAGAGGCTATGCACTGGCAAACAAGTGAAAAGAGTAATATGCAGATTCAATGGACAAAGTCAACGACATGGTAGGGCGGACTCCAATTAGTCAACCGGTCGATTGTTTGGTCGTTAGGCTGTTGGTCGACCAAGATTGTGTGTTACTGCTCGACTAAAACACACGCCCAACTCCGAGAACTAATCCATTGGAGGCCAAGACTAAAAGCCAATTTATGTTTGATCCGAAAATGTGGTTTGAGGCTCCATATGGAGAGAATGACGCAATTGCGGAGCCTCCAGAGGCATAGAGGCGAAATCAAGCTCTGCACTGCATCGCCATGCGCCTCCCAAATGTTGTGACAATGAGAAGGGATCTGTACAGCTCTGCATTGACATGATTGGTTGACGGTAGGTGGGGGCGGTACATCCTGTATACACACAAACTCACTTCTTTGAGAACAGCTGTGCATTGTGCCGTTAAGCGCAAGAAGTATGAATGCCCTGACATCTGATGAGACCATATCACTGTAAATCCTGCATAGCCAATGCAGATGTCGGATTGAGCACGCACAATGCACTTCTCTCTCCAGAACGCGCTCTCTCCCGCAGATTTTTGCACATTCATAACTTCATTGTGTGAATTGTTTGCATATATCAATACCCCATTACATATATCACCAGTAGTATATTTAAGCAATAAGGCCCGAGGAGGTGTGGTATATGGCCAATATACCACGGCTAAGGGCTGTTCGTATGCGCAACACGGAGTGCCTGGACACAGCCCTTAGCCGTGGTATAATGGCCATATATCACGGACACATTGTTCGCTGAGTGCACAACCTATGCTACAGTTTTGGTTTATTTCATTCCATTTTACAAATTGTCAATTTAGTAGTCTTTTGTTTGGAGCTCTGCGGTCGATGTTGATTAAGGACACGCACACATAGAAGTAGGCCTATAAGCTACCGTGAAAATGTAGGCACAAATAAAAAAAATTGGGGGGGGAGGGTATGATAGTATTTCTGATTGGCTTAACACACCATGACTAATGACCTGTAAAAAGTAATGTTTTCACCTCAAACAGCAGCTGTTTATACATCCATTGAGAATTACAATAGTTAGACGACTTTTGGTCAACCACACACAAAAAAAAAATGAGTCGGGACAGCCCTACGCCATGGACAGATATATCACGTCACATTAGGCCAATGGCCCAGTTAAGACAGCCCAGTTGCACTTACGTTTGCAGGGTCTGCTGAAGGGACTGGACAGGGACCTGCAAGGCGTCGGAGGCACTCATCAGGCCGGTGTAGTTATTCTGGGTCTCCATGGCCAGGAGGTTGAGCTGGTTCTGCAGACACTGGATCACTTGGGTCATGCCCTGTAGGGGAGGTGATGTCACAAGGTCAGATCAAAAAGCACACGTGTTGACCAAACATCCTCGATAGTGAGAAGAGTTCTTTTTTTTGTTGTCAACATCCAGATGTCTAACAGGGACTGGACCAACGGAATAAAAGCAGAGTAGACATTGCCGAGCAACCCTATTGTGCATCAAGGTGTATTACTTCGACATCTTGTTTTTTCAGATGATTGCAGAGGGTGATAAGAGAAGACACTTTATAGACCACTCCAAGTCAATCCCAGGCCGTACCGTTCGATGCTCCTTGTCTGCTCTGCTGATCTGTTCCTTCAGGTTGTTGTGCTCAGTCTTTAGGGAGCCGAGACCTGCTGTGGCAGTCTCCCTCAGGGCAGCCAGGTCCTGGGCATGGCCACTGAAGAACGACGTCATCTCCACCTTCATGGACGCCATCTGGGAAAAAGGAAAGCATTCATTAAATTGTCTAACACATGCATACGCAAAGTATTTAGAGTATATTCAATGCATTATTTCAGCCAGCTTCCCTTACCTTAGCTGCCAGGGCATGGTGGCTCCCCAGTGTCTTCTTCAGGCTGTCATTCATGGCCATGATGGCACTGAAACCAGGCAACATCTGGGCCACCAGGACCTCCTCAAGCTCCAGCTTATGCTCCTCCTGTTAAAACAGGATCATATTGATCAAGAAATATCTCACACATCTCTTTATACAGATGTGTACAAAAACAGAAGAGACAGAAAAAAAGAGGAAAAAAACACCGGAAGAGAACAGACATGGCTTAATTTCTATCCTTACCAAAACCTGGTGCAGAGTGTTTTTGGCCTCCACACACAGAGTCTCCTGCTCCATCAACTTAGCCTGACACTTGGTCATGCCATCAGTAAACAGGTTATTGATGCCGCAGAAGGACGTGGCTACAGTAGCCATGGCACCTTTGAGCGCTTTGTCGTTGACTGTAAGAAGACCCTCTGAGGGAGCAAAAGACATTCAATCAGATATTAATTCCTATGATGCGCTCATATCACTCTTGTAAACTACCGGTCCATTTCAAGCTGCTCACCAACTGAGGTTTTGTAGGAGTCCAGCATGCTCTGGTGCTTGTTGCGCTGGTCTTCCACAGAGTTCTGCATCTGGCTGAACATAGCATCCATGTGGTCGGTAAAACTAATCTGGATTTCAGAGTTCTGCTCCTCAACTTTCTTCTTCCTCTCTAGCTTAGCATGCAGGTCAGATACGTCTTTGGTGCTCACATCAACAGTTGTCAGCAACTGGAGAAAAAAAGAAAAAGAGGTTAAATCGTGAAAACAGACAGTCATTTTAATATACAGTACATTCTCAAATGACATTTTAGTCATTTAGACTAAACTGTTAACCAGAGCGAATTACAGCAGTGAGTGTATACATTTTCGTACTGGCCGTAACGTCGTCACCCTAACCTTGTCTGCAGCGGTATACAGTTTCTCCTCGGTGGTGGCCAGCTCAGACACTATAAACGCCTCCTCAGTGAGCTTCTGCTTGGTCTCCTGCAGGTCCTTGTGAGTAACCTCCAGCTTATGGTTCTTCTCCTCCAGATCATTGATGCACTGGTCCAGCTTATCCTTGCTATCCTCAAACAGCTCAAAGACCTGGGAAGGAGGGACGGTTACAATATTTTTGGATTAGTCATGTGGAGCCGGTAGCCATTGCTCAGCTCATCCAAAAACAGGAAGTAAAATGACATTTTTAAACATGCTTACTCTCTTCAGCTCCTCCTCCACTGATGCAATCTTCTCGGTGTATTCTGTTATATGCTCCTCTTGGGAAGATATCGCGCCTGCCATGCTCCTGTGGGGTGATAAATTAAAATGTTAAACTCCTGTACTTTCTCCTTTTGAAGTGATCACATTCCAATACAGATTTTAGTAAAAACATTTGGTTCATGAACAAAATATATGTGTGTTGTACAATGGGCAATTACTCATAGTTCTCAGACGACAAATACACTCCATTCTTGTCACGAGTGGCAGCCAAATCCCGTTTTAGACGCTCAATTTCTTCTGTGTATTCCTGATAAAATACAATATTTTAGTCCAGACATTTTACCAAATAAGATATTCTTAAAAACATACATAAAGTAAACAGAGAATTCTCCAAATTTCAATTTAGAGTTTCAGTTCTTATATTTACCTTGATAAGAGTTCTCTTTGTCAACTTCTGGTTCACCTCAGGCTTGTTCATGATGTTCTTGGCCCTGTTGGCATATTCCAGCGTGCTCAGAGTTTCCTTGGCATTTCATGAAATGAAAAGTTAAGAGTATTGAGGCATTGATAAAAACTAGGCATCAATCTGGACACACGTGCCAAGAGACAATAAGACAGCCAGACACACCTCCAGGTTGATAGAGGCTGGGGAAACGGTGGCGATGATGGAGGTCTTGGTGCGGCCTCCCAGTGAGTCCTGGAGGATACGGGTGAGTTTGGACTCCCTGTAGGGCACGTGGGGCCTCTTCTCCACCAGTGCAGTGATCACCCTGCCCAGTGTCAGCAGAGACTGGTTGATGTTGCCAGCCTCGCGCGCCCGCTTGTCCACAGCCCCTGATCGGCCGATGTTCTCACTGCCAGCAAGGTCCACCTACAAGGTGAGGTCACGTTAGCGAGAATTCCTGATGGGCATCACAAGCAGGTGCACATACAGGACAAATATGTGATCTTTCTTTGTAAGTCACTGGTAGAGGATACGTGACAATGATATTTGTAGGTAATACCAGTAAACCGTACCAAATTCAGTTTTCCAATCTTGACCAGTTCCTCTCCTTCAATAGTGATCTCCTTCATATGAATCGTGACAGAGAACACTGAGTGAGAGCGGCTGAAAAACAAAAAGGGCTAGATCAATATTAAACTATTCAAACACTACAACGCCTTGCTATGAGAAGTTTAGCTGGTTAGACATGCAGGTTTACCTGGAGTAGGCATTCATAAGAGTGGAGGCAGTTTTTCTCTTGGCAGATCCACGCTCCAGAATCTGGTAAACCTCATTTTTGTTGTGTACCGTGATTTCCTCCAGGCCCTTGATGATGACACCCCTCTGATGGACATAAAGTACATTTAAATCTCATAACTAGGTTAAGAACACCACCCTATTGGTGGAATAGCAGGTTGTCTATGGAAACAGCAGTGACATGTTGACACTTGTGGAATTCAACTAATTAGGAACGTACATAAATGTGAGTGAGTACTACCTTATTACGTGGATCATCAAACAATTGAAGGCGTTCAGTGACATCGGGACAAGGACTCAGCAGGTCAAACAGCTCTTCATTGTAAATCTCCAGCAAGGAAACCTTGACAGAAAACTCTGTCCCATTCTCAGACAGCTTCTCAAATATCTGATGAAGTGTCCGGGGAATGATACCAGCAAGAGGGTCCTGAAAGAGTAGATTCAAATCACACATTAGTACACAGAGGACAGTAACAAAAACAGTCAACTGACAAATCTGACAATTATGTTATACCTCTTCCCATGTAAATTCTTCATTTGGAGATCTTTCTCCTTCCATTGTGAAGGTCTTTCCTGTTCCAGTTTGGCCATATCTACATGACAAAAACCGTTCAATCAAAAATCTTTTATAAAAACAGACAGACAAGTCTTCAGTGGCCAATGTCAGCTTCTTTTTTTGGGAGGGGGTGGCACTCGGTGTTTGGTCGCTGATCATGTTTGTTTGTTAATTTGTGGATTGCGCTGTACTCTGCCACTAAATGTTGTCTATTGCTTGCTAGTGAAGGGGAATATATATATTTTAGAATAAGGCTGTAACATAACAAAATGTGTGGAGTCGGTGTCTGTATACTTTCCGAATGCACTGTAACTGCCTTAATGTTGCTGGACTCTGCGAAGAGCCTTAATAAATATAAACACATTGCTCACCATGTCTGCTGCAGAGGGACAAGAGCCATGAGAAAACAAGTTGCCGTTTGGACACTGACGAAATGTTATTCTTGCACCAGTTCTCAGTACTTTTATTTCCATGACTCATCAAAACTTGTTTTCTCATGGCTCTTGTTCCTCTGCAGCAGACATGGTGAGCAATATGTTTATATTTATTATTATTAAGGCTCTTCGCAGAGTCCAGCAACATTAAGGCAGTTATGGTGCATTCGGAAAGTATACTAACACCTCGAATCCCCACTTTGTTACGTTACAGCCATACTCTAAAATGGATTCAATATTATTTTTCTCAATCTACAAACAATACCCCAGAATGACAAAGCAAAATCAGGTTTAGAAATTTTTGCAAATGTATTAAAAATAAACTGAAAAACCTTATTTACATACAGTTGAAGTCAGAAGTTAACATACTTTAGGTTGGAGTCATTAAAACTCGATTTTCAACCACTCCACAAATTTCATGTTAACAAACTATAGTTTTGGCAAGTCGGTTAAGACATCTACTTTGCGCATGACAAGTCAATTTTTCAACAACTGTGTAAAGACAGATTATTTCACTTATAATTCACTGTATAACAATTCCAATGGGTAAGAAGTTTACATACACTAAATTGACTGTGCCTTTAAACAGCTTGGAATATTCCAGAAAATGTCATGGCTTTAGAAGCTTCTGATAAATGATGTAAATTAGCCTGAGTCAATTGGAGGTGTACCTGTGGACATATTTCAAGGACTACCGTCAAACTCAGTGCCTCTGCTTGACACCAGGGGGGGAAAAAATCTTTCAAAAATCAGCCAAGACATCAGAAAAACAATTGTGGACCTCCACAAGTCTGGTTTATCCTTAGGAGCAATTTCCAAACGCCTGAAGGTACCACGTTCATCTGTACAAACAATAGTACGCAAGTAGGAACACCATGGGACCACGCAGCCGTCATACCACTCAGGAAGGAGACGTGTTCTGTCTCCTAGAGATGAACGTACTTTGGTGCGAAAAGTGCAAATCAACCCCAGAACAACAGCAAAGGACCTTGTGAAGATGCTGGAGGAAACAGGTACAAAAGTATCTATATCCAGAGTAAAATTAGTCCTATATCGACATAACCTGAAAGGCCGCTCATCAAGGAGGAAGCCACTGCTCCAAAACCACCATAAAAAAGCCAGACTACTGGTTTGCAACTGCACATGGGGACAAAGATCGTACTTTTTGGAGAAATGTCCTCTGGTCTGATGAAACAAGAATAGAACTGTTTGGCCATAATGACCATTGTTATGTTTGGAGGAAAAAGGGGGAGGCTTGCAAGCCGAAGAACACCATCCCAACTGTGAAGCGCGGGGTTGGCAGCATCATGTTGTGGGGGTGATTTGCTGCAGGAGGGACTGGTGCACTTCACAAAATAGATGGCATCATAAGGGTGGAAAATTATGTGGATATATTGAAGCAACATCTCAAGACGTCAGTCAGGAAGTGAAAGCTTGGTCGCAAATGGGTCTTCCAAATGGACAATGACCCCAAGCATACTTCCAAAGTTGTGGCAAAATGGCTTACGGACAACAAAGTAAAGGTATTGGAGTGGCCATCAAAGCCCTAACCTCAATCCTATAGAAAATTTGTGGGCAGAACTGAAAAACCATGTGTGAGCAAGGAGGCCTACAAACCTGACTCAGTTACACCAGCTCTGTCAGGAGGAATGGGACAAAATTCACCCAACTTATTGTGGGAAGCTTGTGGAAGGCTACCTGAAACGTTTGACCCAAGTTACACAATTTAAAGGCAATGCTACCAAATACTAATTGAGTGCATGTAAACTTCTGACCCACTGGGAATGTGATGAAAGAAATAAAAGCTGAAATAAAATAATTCTCTACTATCATTCTGACATTTCACATTCTTAAAATAAAGTGGTGATCCTAACTGACCTGAGTCAGGGAATTTTTTACTAGGATTAAATGTCAGGAATTGTGAAAAACTGAGTTTAAATGTAGTTGGCATAGGTGTATGTAAACTTCTGAATTCAACTGTAAGTATTCAGACCCTATTTCCATTGATCATCCTTGAGATGTTTATACAACTTGGTAGTCCACCTGTGGTAAACTCAATTGGACATGATTTGGAAAGGCACACACCTGTCTATATACAAAAACCAAGCCATGAGGTCAAAGGAATTGTCCATAGAGCTCAGAGACAGGATTGTGTCGAGGCACAGATCTGGAGAAGGGTTCCATGTAGCCATGGCTCTGTTGTACTGCCTTGTTCCGGGCAAACTGTAATTTTTGGCACCTGACCACACGACTGGACAGTAGTCCAGGTGCGACAAAACTAGGGCCTGTAGGACCTGCCTTGATAGTGTTGAGGCAGAGCAGCGTTTTATTATAAAAACAGACTTCTCGCCATCTTAGCTACTGTTGCATCAACATGTTTTGACCATGACAGTTCACAATCCAGGTTTACTCCAAGCAGTTTAGTCATCTCAAATTGCTCAATTTCCATATACATTACAAGATTTACTTGAGGTTTAGTGAATGATTTGTACCTAACACAATGCTTTTAGTTTGAAAGATTTAGGACTAACTTATTTCCAAACATTCTGAAACAGACTGCAGCTCCTTGATAAGTGTTGAAGTAATTTCACTTGCTGAAGTAGCTGAAGTGCACAGTTTTGAGTCATCTGCATACAGACACACTGGCTTTACTGAAAGCCAGTGGCATGTCATTAGTAAAGAAATAAAAAAGTAAAGGGCCTAGACAGCTGCCCTGGGGAATTCCTGATTCTACCTGGATTACGTTGGAAAGGCTTCCATTAAAGAACACCCTCTGCTATAGTGTGGATAAAGAGTTACTTGTTGTTAGACAACATCAGATAGTATCATGAGGTCCGTGGCCATTCCCAGTTCTATGGCTTGCAGCAATATATCAGCAAGTAAAATTCAGAATATGAGTAAATGTACTTGTCAAATAAAGGCGATTTTGATGTCAGTTATTACCTAGTACTTACGCAAAAACTGTACAGTTGTATCCACTTATCACTTCATCCAAAATGGGACAGACAACACTCTTGTAGACGTCGATTTGCTTTGCAGCTGGACCGAAAACCTGAGGGTTTGATAACATGTAACTTAAATGTGCAACCTTAAGAACAGATGGCCTTCCAACCCAAGTAGATATTAGTGTTAGTCCATTTTAGACAACATTAGCTACATTAGTTACCATATCAAAAGTGTACATTTTCCTAGCTGCCTTGTCGCCAATCCCTCCCGTTCGCACATTGATCTCTTTTCTGTTTTCAACCGTATCAATGACCCCATGGGAGGCAGACTTGCGTTCCGCGTTGTTGAAGGGTCTGAAAAAGCAAGGGCAGAAAAGTTAGCGAGACATTAGTTAAGCCTAGATACAGTGCATTCTTAAAGTATTCAGACCCCTTGACTTTCCCTACATTTTATTACGTTACAGCCCCCCCTCAATCAAACACCCCATAATGACAAAGCAAAAAAGTTCAGACATTTTTGCAAATGTTTATATATTTTTTTACTGAAATATCACTTACATAAGTATTCAGACCCTTTACTCAGTATTTTGTTGAAGGACCTTTGGCAGCGATTACAGCCTCGAGTCTTCTTGGGTATGACACTTACAAGCTTGGCACATCTGTATTTGGGTAGTTTCTCCCATTCTTCTCTGCAGATCCTCTCTAGCTCTGTCAGGTTGGATGGGGAGCGTCGCTGCACAGCTATTTCAGGTCTCTCCAGAGATGTTCGATCGGCTTCAAGTCCGGCTCTGGCTGGGCCACTCAAGGACATTGAGACTTGTCCTGAAGCCAATCCTGAGTTGTCTTGGCTGTGTGCTTAGGGTCGATGTCTTGTTGGAAGGTGAACCTTAAACCCAGTCTGAGGTCCGGAGAGCACTGGAGCACGTTTTCATCAACGATCTCTGTACTTTGCTCCATTCATCTTTCCCTCAATCCTGACTATTCTCCCTGCCGCTGAAAAATATCCCCACAAAATGATGTTGCCACCACCATATTTCACCGTAGGGATGGTGCCAGGTTTCCTCCAGACATGACGCTTGGCATTCAGGCCAGAGTTCAATAATGGTTTCATCAGACCAGAGAATCTGGTTTCTCATGGTCTAAGATTCCATTAGGTTCCTTTTGGCAAACTCCAAGCGGGCTGTCATGTGCCTTTTACTGAGGAGTGGTTTCCATCTGGCCACTCTACCATAAAAGGCCTGATTGGTGGAGTGCTGCTGAGATTGTTGTCCTTCTGGAAGGTTCTTCCATCTCCACAGACGAACCCAGACCATAACCCGATGGTCACGCTGACAAAGGCTGTTCTCCCCTGATTGCGCCGTTTGGCCGTGCAGCCAGCTCTAGGATGAGTTCTTGGTGGTTCCAAACTTCTTCCAATTAAGAATCATGGATGCCACTTCTTGGGGACCTTCAATGCTGCAGACATTGAAAGTGCCTCGACATAATCCTGTCTTGGAGCCCTAAGGACAATTCCTTTGACCTCATAGCTTGGTTTTCCTCTGACATGTACTGTCAACTGTGGCACCTTACATAGACTGGTGTGTGCCTTTTCAAATCATGTCCAATCAATTTACCACAGGTGGACTCAAATCCAGTTGTAGAAAAATCTCAAGGATGATCAATGGAAACAGGAAGCACCTGAGCTCAATTTCGGGTCTGAATACTTCCGTAAATAAGGTATGTTTTTTTTATTTTTAATACATTTGCAAAAATGTATCAAAACATTGTTTTTGCTTTGTCATTATGGGGTATTGTGTGTAGAATTATGTTTTTATTTAAGCAATTTTAGAATAACGCGCAAGGGGTGTGAATACTTGAATACCAAATGTTTGTATTTAAGTCCCAACTGGTTTCATACAAGTCACGTTTAGCTTACCTGCATCTCACAACGACTTGAATATTTCTCCCCTTCTCATCCTTTTTGGCAACATTGAACAAGTTGTTCGAAGCCATGTTTGCAGAACACTCAAAATCCTGCCAACGACAACTGTAACAAATATCGTTACCGTTTTTCAATTGAAAAACGCAAATGTTGTATTAGTTAGTTAACATAAGCATAACATAAATTACTGTTATTCTAACTAGGCAGCTAGCTACCGTTAATTAGCTAGCTATCTACTGTTGATAACTAGCGATTATCACTTCAATATATTTGCTAACGTTAGCTAGCTATGTTACATAGGCAACCAATCCAAAATTGTCATTACCAAATCTTTGCTCTCGAATTTCTCTCGAACAATTATCTTGTAGATGGCTAGCTAATTTTAACAAAAACAATTTGATTCCTGGCGCTCTTTCGTGCGGACTGTGTAGTATTTCAAACTTTAAATATTTTCATCCGAGTTCAGCCAATCGCTAAATCGGAATGTCTCAAACGCGATTTTATTGGCAGTCTGTGGTCACATGAAAAATGGAGGAGTGATGCATCACGGGAACTAAGCTATAAATTGGGACATGCTAAAATACACTACATTTGCTAACAACTTATTCCAAAAATCATGGGCATTAATATGGAGTTGGTCCCCCCTTTGCTGCTTTATAACCCTCCACTCTTCTGGAAAGGCGTCCCACTAGATGTTGGAACATTGCTTCGGGGATTTGCTTCCATTCAGCCACAAACATTAGTGAAGTCGGGCACTGTTGGGCGATTAGGCCTTGCTCGCAGTCGGTGTTCGATGGGGTAGAGGTGAGGGCTCTGTGCAGGCCACTCTCATGCCATATTCCTATTTAACGTTATAGTTATTGCTATTCCATTACTTCAGTTCAATTTCTATAGTTTCTGTAGTCTGGTGGCCAGTTAGTATATGAAAAGAAGATAAAGATTTCCATTCTTCTCATCGCGGACTGGTAGAGTTGGGACACCAGGAGGGTGCAATAATGATCAAGTAGAACAGAGAAACGACAGTTATCACAATCTCCATACACGGACCTCTGCTGTCCTCTTTAAGTTCCACGAGAACAAAATTACTAGCTGATAACAATTCATGTATGTATTTACATCATAATGTAGTGCTTAGTAGAAAGTATATTTATTGTTAAATTGTAACTAGGTTTTCCCCAATTTTCCCTCTAGCTAGCAAGTGATTGTGAAAATCAAGTCGTCTGCTGTAAAACTCGTTGCTGTGTAAAACGCAAAATATCTTTGTAGTGAACGGGAATATGACGTACCTTACAAAATCTGTATCCCTTCTAGCCATGCCATTTTTTGGTGGGAGGAATTATCCTATTTTGGTTGGCATTGTGACTCAGGCACAGAGTTTCTAAACTCAGAGATGCAACATCGCGAAATTTACGGGAACGCTTGCTGAACAGACCAAGCAGACCAGGCTGGGATTTTGGGTTTACAAAATCAGTGAGAAAAAAAACTTTATTCCGTAGTTAATTTTCTCGAAATCTGAAGGCACAACGTAGATTCGAGCCAATGTCTTAAGTACTGAACATGTTATTACTCGAACCTCTTGAAAGTGACAAACTGACACGTTTTAATTGACGTCAAAAACAACTTTATATCGAAGGAGTAACTTTGATTTGACGGCCGGAACATGCGCAGTTTGGCTTGAGACTATTATTTGTTTTAGTTATTTTTTTTATTAACAACAAATCAATACAGAAAGTACATAAGGGAACACAAGTATATATAGATTATATATAATGGACAATCGAGCTAGGGGGTACAATATCACATTACAATTACACAAGGACCTTAAGGGACATACATACACTTACAATTCTAACAGCTTTTCTGTTAGAGTATTTAACTGTTTTAAAATACAGTTAAATTTCTTTTTGTAGGGTAAGAAAATGTGTTTTTTTGTTAGTAAATTTACATTTGTGTATATGAGATTTGGCCAAAAGAATAATGAAATTAATTACATAAAAATGTTTCAGCTTATTTTTATCGTATGTAAAGAATCCAAGCAGTACATCTCTCCACAATAGTGTAAAATCTTCATAAATGTGTTCAATTATAAATCTACTGATGTCTTGCCACAGTTTTCCTACATGTATACAATGCCAAAAAAGATGCAACACTGTTTCTGAGTGGTCATTACAAAAGGAGCAATTTGAGTTGATGTTTTCCTTAAACTTCTTCATATAGTGGTTGGCAGGATAATATTTATGAATAATTTTAAAGGAAACTTCCTTAATTTTGTTAACAAGTAGGTATGTGTGTGGCAACATCCAAACTTTTTTCCAACAGATATTATCAATAAATCCATTCCATTAAGGCATGACATAAGGTATAGATACAACATCCTGCTGAAACAAGGTCTGTATCGCTCTGTTGTTGAATGGACCAGAAGAGAAACAAATCTTTCCTACTGATGAGTCAACAGGGTCAATAGAAGGTAGGCTCTGAGGGGCAGGTCTTGACACGTTCCTGAATAACAGAGCAACACCTGAGGGAATGGCGTCTAAAACAATTGCAAAATCTTTAGGTGTTACAGGGACCTTGTAAAGTGATAAGAATTCCTTATAACTGAGTAAAAGACCCTCTGCATTTACCAGTTGGCTCACCAATAGGATATTATTTATATTCTAAAAACAAAGAAGTATTTTCATACAATATATCCCGATTATTCCATATATAATATATGTGTGGAGAAAAATTGTGTTTATAAATTAAGGACCATGACAAGAAAACCTGCCGATGAAAAGCAGTTGGCTTGAGACTTATCATTAGACCCGATGATGTATTTCTACGCATGAACTTAGCTAGCCAACTTCGCCATGACATCGCCTACAAGTGTGATCAGGGATTTATTTTGGAGAAGCAGTTTCTGCCTATCTTTATACTGTACTGTCTTTGATTCAAGGCAAATAACATTTACATGACAAACATTGCACGGGAAGTTAATGTCATTTTTTTTCTCCCCGCATTTTGTAAAATTTGCCATTCACAACGTAAGTCGCCTATTTGTTTAAAAAACAGTTGTTTGAAACAAACTGTGGTCAGTACAGATCCATCAGTTGTCAATTCAACCATAGTAAGTGTCTCAATTATTGATTTAAAAAATGTAGGTGGAAGTTGCAATGTGTTGTAAAAAAAAAAAGGTATGGACCTTATCATAGAAAGTGAGAGACACACTTTAAAATAACTCATAGATATTACCCGTTCAACGAAATTATTTGTTAATACACTATATATACCACCATAGGATATCACCTTTCCAACAAGTCAATATGTCAAATTTCTGTCCTGCTAGAGCTGCCCCAGTCAACTGTAAGTGCTGTTATTGTGAAGTGGAAATATCTAGGAGCAACAACGGCTCAGCCGCAAAGTGGAAAGCCACACGAGCTCACAGAACGGGACCACCGAGTGCTGTCCTTGGTTGCAACACTCACTACCGAGTTCCAAACTGCCTCTAGAAGCAACATCAGCACAATAACTGTTAGTCCGTAGTTTCATGAAATGGGTTTCCATGGCACACAAGCCTAAAATCACCATGTACAATGCCAAGCATAAGCTGGAGTGGTGTAAAGCTCACTGCCATTGGACTGGATCAGTGGAAGCACATTTTTTGGAGTGGTGAACGTTTCACCACCTGGCAGTTCGTAGGGAAATCTGGGTTTGGTGGATGCCAGGAGAACGCTACCTGCGTAAATTCATATTGCCAACTGTATGGGGTGCATACAGAAATGGTTTGTCGAGATCGGTGTGGAAGAACTTGAGTGGCCTGCACAGAGCCCTCACCTCAACCCCATCGAACACCTTTGGGATGAATTGGAATGCTGACTGCGAGCCAGGCCTAATCACCCAACATCAGTGCCCGACCTCACCAATGTTCTTGTGGCTGAATGGAAGCAAGTCCCCGCAGCAATGATCCAACATCTAGTGGAACACCTTCCCAGAAGGGTGGATGCTAGTATAACAGCAAAAGGGGGAACAACTCCATATTAATGCCCATGATTTTGGAATGAGATGTTATACGAACAGGTGTCCGCATACTTTTGGTCATGTAGTGTATATTCGAAATGTTCATGAGAAATGTACATTTTGTTGATCTGTTTATGTGACTATGTTCTGGGTGGATCTTCGGCTAGACTTGGGTTAAAAAAGATTTGTTAGGGACATCGATCTGCAAGCTTGATGTTCTTTTTATTTTTGATAGTCCAAGATTCTCCACTAAGGAAAAGTATGTGAGTGATTTGATCATTATTCTTGCTTAATTTTACATCCATAAAATTATTTTTAAAATTAAAAAATAATCCTATTCAGGTAGATTTAAATAATTACTTTGCCACATACTATGCGCTATAAGAATAAGAAGGTAATGAAATCAGTACTCTTAACCTTTTTACATTTATTTGAATGTAAAAACCCTGTATGCGTTTCTGTTTTTGTTTGTTTGATGTTTACATTATCTATTCATCAGTTATGTCACCCTACAGACTTGAAGCTGACCAAATAGCTCAGAACATAATTTCTGTTATCTCAGTGGCCACTAAGCTACTTGACTGACTGGTGGAGGGAATCTGTGTAAAACTATCATGCCATTTTGACACTCAACTCATTATCACATTCTTTTTTTGCCCTTATAAACCAGGTTTCATTACAGGCCTGATGGAAACGGGTGAATGACATCCACACATTAATACATACCATACGTAATACCATATAATACTAAATGGATTGTGTCATATTTAGGAGCAGAATAATACGAAATGCTCTGAGACCAGATTGCAGCCCAACAGCCAGCTATTTCATTTGTAGCCAAATAAACTGCATGGTTTCCATAATCGCAGTGGGAGGACCACACACCATATCATAGTGTGAGTACAAGTTTTACTTTAATATGATGGTTACTAAATCGATATTTGTGCACTGCCATTTCTCACATAATTAATTTAATCGACACAAAAAGATCCACCTTGGAAAGTTGACCCCAAGGTGGATCTTTTTGTGTCGATTAAATTGACAAATATTCTGGCTCTTAGCCATAATCTCATCATGTAGACTAGCCTACACGCACTATCTGTTAGCTGTTGGGTAGAGCGCATGTGCCAAGACCATTTGGAATTCACTATTTAACCCAACAGTTTTTGTGACAAAACTATTGGTAGAGTTGAAAAATGTGATAGAAACACATTATTTCATGTACCAAATAAATATCTAAAGTGATAAAGTACATTTTGTGTGCACTACGTCATCACGCACTGTTTTTTCTATCTGCAACAAGTAGGTTTGGTGGAAACACCACTGGTGAAAAAATGGGCATATTTTATTTATGCAGATTTTAGAATATTCGCAGGGAAATTTGTCCCCAATTTGATGGAAACCTAGCTATAGAAACACAATATGAGCCATTTGAGGAGCAAACTTCCATCCAGTGCCAATATCCTTGAATAGACATTTAGTAGGTCGTCATACAGCTATAATATTGAGATAGATGAACAACTGTTTGAGATTAAATCTGTTATAGGCAAGTGCACTGGACTGGTGAAGTGTACTGGTGAATACAAGAGCCTAGTCTCTGTGCTTAATTCATGTGATAAACCTCAGCAAGAAAATAACCCGTCCTTCTGTGCTTGCTCAATAATTTGCTTTCAACTGAGTTTTTTTCTTGTTTGTTATGTCTGACTGTTGAAATACAACATGATTATGAATAAATGAGAAAATAGATTGAATATTCCAAATTAAAGAACAAGGGACAAGATGTATAGGACAATGTTTGATAGAATTGTTTTCAATAATTAATTGTTCTAGTATTTGATCATGTTTCCCAACAGTAAGTTAAAGTAATGAGCTGTGAGTCAATTCAGTTCTGCCCTACACCTCTATCAACAGATTCTTTTTTTTACTTGCCAAGTGAAACCTCTCCCTGTAATCTTTGTCTCATATTTTATGACATAACACCAACCATCAACCTTGCAGAGCAGTCATCCATCTCCTGGGGGGCATCCACCCACTCATCCTAGTAGGGGGGGGGGGGGGTATTCCCTCATTTGCTTCTCTCACACACACACACAATTGTCCTACCCTGGTGTGATTATTCAGCAATTAAGCACTTTCTTAAATAATCTGAGCCTGTGTTTATAAACGGTGTCAGAAAAGGGCAACTCATCTCAGTCCTCAATGGTCACACAGTCCACTGATTTACTCACTTTTAGTACAATAATAAACACATTATCTAGGTAATCAAAAGGGGGAAAACTAATAAAAGCACATTGCATGCATCTTCTGTTTTTCCTATCCAAAATCATATGGGCAGCTGGTGGAGGATATGAAGAGAATGAGGGTATATCATGAACACATGAACACATACCCCAATTATAATGTAGCTCATCTGAGATGGAGGAATCTAAAACTGTGTTGTTTGGTTATGAATCCTGCATAGATGGTTGCTGGGTCTCTGAGATGAGCCTCTCCTGGAGTTTCATCGTCATGAGAGCAGCTGTCCCCCAGGCCACGCCCCAGGCATGGGGTTTGAGTGACCCAAACACCTCCGGTTCCTCCGAATCAAAGAGACCTTTTCTTTTACAATCTGCTGGGTCTAACAAATCCACTTCATTATCATAACAATTTTAACTGCGAGGGTGGAAGCAAAGTGAAGTGGGAACAATCCTATTGTTTCTTTTTCCGTCAGTCAGAAGAGTAAGAATCTAGTCAGTAACTTTGGTTGATCAGACGTTAGGGGACTGCCACAGCAGAAGCATCTCTCTCTCCATCTATCTGAGGCCCTGCTATCACTGTCTCGGGGGCTATTACAGGTAAGCAATTGAGGGGCTGTTTCAGCTGTTTTTTTGTTTTTTTTGACTCCTGTTTTCTTGAACATGCAGAAATCTTAGGGACAGTTTCCCCAGACATAGATGAAATGTAGTCCTGGACTAAAATGCTATGGAGATTCTCAATCTGTGTCCAGGAAACTGGACCATAATAACAGTATCGTTGTTTTAGGCTTGTATTTTTTTTTTTAGAATAGATAACTTTTAAAATACACATGTAATCAACACCTTTACAATATATACTCTATATGTAAACTGTTAGGTATGAAATTAAGGTAGTATCATCAGGATCTATTACAAATACAACTTACTCTTGACGAAGCACATTATGTCACTGTACACATACTACTTATCACAAGTGCCACTATGTATTGGTAGGCTGCATGGTAATAGACTATCATTTGGATGTTGTAGTTTATTGATGCTCAAAATACTTGAGAAACAATCAGGCCTCAATTTCACAATAGAGGGTTCTGAAAGTAAATGTAAATGTCAGTGATGTACAATAACAATACTGTACTATAAAATATTCAAGTCATGGGTGATTCAAACACATCAAGACATACATTCCTCCCATTTGCAATACATGCATTTATGAATGGATATTCTCTGGTCTGTTTTTAATATATAAGAAAGCTTACTGCAAACCTCAAACATATCTTCAAATCAAATTCGTCACGCATGTAATACCTATTTTACAAAAACACAACACAATAACAAAGCAAAGCCTCCTATATCAGCCTAGTGTTATAAAACAAAGATTCATAATAACAAAAACCACACATGACATTTGATTAATCGTCATGCAGGGGTCTCCAGACCCCTAAGTGACACAGGCATAGGCAACACAAAACGCCCACCTCTAAATCCCACTCAATGTGGCGGGGCGTGGGCGTGGGGTGCAGGGAGGGCACCATTCCCCACGGAGGCACGCTGTGCAGCCTAACGGCCGGACACTGGACCTGGAAAAACTCCCATCTGCCTGAGGGAAGAGGCATTCACCCAATACACTAACATTTTTGTAACTGTGGGCGTTAAAAAGGGAACTTTTGGATTCATTTCCCCCACTGCAAGGGGAAAGGGGAGTTAGGTAGGGAAGACAGTTCCTAAACTATTCACTAGTCATTGGGATGTCTTATTTAAGTAGGTCTATCATTTTTAGGTGGACAAGTGTTCAAGTGTTATAGGCAATATGAAAAAGCCTATGGACAATTGTTTTTGTGTTTCCTACATAGTCATATGTGGTATAACAAATTACATACACTAGCCTATTGTGGCATATGTTGAAGGTTTCACAAATAGGAATACACCTAGAGAGTATGATGTCATTAGGAACATGTCAGACACATTTTGTATAAGAAAGACTAAAGATCATCACCATTATAAGGAGACGGTGTCCCCTGTGACAGAATATCAAATCAAATTTTATTGGTCACATTCACATTTAGCAGATGCTATTGCGGGTGTAGCGAAATTCTTGTGTTCCTAGCTCCAACAGTGCAGTAGTTTCTAACAATTCAAAACAATACACACAAATCTAAAAGTAAAAGAATGGAATTAAGAAATAAATATTAGGACGAGCAATGTCGGAGTGGCATTGACTAAAATACCGTAGAATAGAATACAGTATATACATATGAGATGAGTAAAGCAGTATGTAAACATTAAAGTGGCCAGTGATTCCAAGTCTATGTATATAGGGCAGCAGCCTCTAAGGTGCAGGGTTGCGTAACCAGGTGGAAACCGGCTAGTGATGGCTATCTGATTGTCTTGAGATAGAATCTGTTTTTCAGTCTCTCGGTCCCAGCTTGATGCACCTGTACTGACCTTGCCTTCTGGGTGATATCGGGGTGAACAGGCCGTGGCTCGGGTGGTTGATGTCCTTGATGGTATTTTTGGCCTTCCTGTGACATCTGGTACTGTAGGTGTCCTGGAGGGCAGGAAGTTTGCCCCCGGTAATGCGTTGGGTAGACCTCACCACCCTCTGGAGAGCTCTGCGGTTGTGGGCGGTGCAGTTGCAGTAACAGGTGGTGATACAGCCTGACAGGATGCTCTCAATTGTGCATCTGTAAAAGTTTGAGGGTTTTAGGGGCCAAGGCAAATTTCTTCAGCCTCCTGAGGTTGAAGAGACGCTGTTGCGCCTTCTTCACCACACTGTTTGTGTAGGTGAACCATTTCAGATTGGCAGTGATGTGTACTGAGGAACTTGAAGCTTTCCACCTTCTCCACTTCAGTCCCGTCAATGTCGATAGGGGCATGCTCCTTTGTTTTGTTGACGTTGAGTGAGAGGATATTTTCCTGGCACCACTCTCCCAGGGTCCTCAACTCCTCCTTATAGGCTGTCTCGTCATTGTTGGTAATCAGGCCTACTACTGTTGTGTCGTCTGCAAACTTGATGATTGAGTTGGAGGCGTGCGTGGCCACGTAGTCATGGGTGAACAGGGAGTACAGGAGGGGGCTGAGCACACACTCTTGTGGGGCCCCTGTGTTGAGGATCAGCGAAGTGGAGGTGTTGTTTCCTACCTTCACCACCTGGGGGCAGCCCGTCAGGAAGTCCAGGACCCAGTTGCACAGGGTGGGGTTGAGACCCAGGGCCCCGAGTTTAATGATGAGCTTGGAGGGTACTATGTTGTTGAATGCTGAGCTATAGTGAATGAACAGCATTCTTACATAGGTATTCCTCTTGTCCAGATGGGATAGGGCAGTGTGCAGTGTGATGGAGATTGCATCGTCTGTGGATCTATTTGGGGCAATTAAGCAAATTGAAGTGGGTCTAGGATGTCAGGTAAAGTAGTGGTGATATGATCCTTAACTAGACTCTCAAAGCACTTCATGATGACAGAAGTGAGTGCTATGGGGCGATAGTCATTTAGTTCAGTTACCTTTGCTTTCTTGGGTACAGGAACGGTGGACATCTTGAAGCAAGAGGGGACAGCAGACTGGGAAAGGGAGAGATTGAATATGTCTGTAAACACTCCAGCCAGCTGGTCTGCACATGCTCTGAGGACGTGGCTATGGATGTCGTCTGGGCCAGCAGCCTTGCGAGGGTTAACACGTTTCAATGTCTTACTCACGCCGGCCACGAACGAGAGCCCACAGTCCTAGGTAGCGGGCTGCGTCGGTGGCACTGTGTTATCCTCAAAGCGGGCGAAGAAGGTGTTTAGCTTGTCTGTGATTGTCTGTAGACCCTGCCACATATGTCTTGTGTCTGAGCCGTTGAGTTGCGACTCCACTTTCTCTGTACTGATGTTTTTCCTGTTTGATTGCCTTACGGAGGGAATAACTACACTGTTTGTATTCGGCCATATTCCCAGTCACCTTGCCATGGTTAAAATCGGTGGTTCGTGCTTTCAGTTTTGCGAGGATGCTGCCATTTATCCACGGTTTCTGGTTTGGGTAGGTTTTGATAGTCACAGTGGATACAACATCTCCTATACACTTCCTGATGAACTCAGTCACCGTATCCGTGTATTCGTCAAAGTTATTCTCAGAGGCTACCCGGAACATATCCCAGTCCGCGTGATCAAAACAATCTTGAAGTATGGATTCTGATTGGTCAGACCAGCGTTGAATAGACTTTAGCACGGGTCCTTCCTGTTTAGGTTTCTGCCTATAGGAAGGAGAAGAAAAATGGAGTCATGATCAGATTTGCTGAAGGGAGGGCGGGGGAGGGCCTTGTAGGCATTTCGAAAAGTTGAGTAGCCGTGGTCCAATGTTTTTCCAGCACAAGTACTACAGTCAATATGTTGGTAGATCTTTGGTAGCGTTTTCCTCAAATTTTCTTTGTCTCATTACCTGTGTGTCATAGTGGACGTGCAGGCATTGAGACAGTGTTTAAAGGGCCTCCCTTGCTTTATTACTAACTGCCACAGCCCTTGGATCAACAACCTTGTCACATGCACAGTATGCCTACAGGCATCAGCCATATGTCATTTACACTGAATGAGGGCAGCTTGATGAGAAGAGAGGAAGGGGTCCCAAGATGATCCCTTCAATAGTGTGGGATGTAGAGTAGGTGCAGCTATGTCATTCATACTTTCAGTCCATACAGGTTGGCAACCCATAACTCAAGAACGATTAATAGTCTATCTAATCCTAGCACGGGTCCTTCCTGTTCACTGGGTACAAATGTTCTAACTTTATGGGGTGATATGAAGCATATGCCTTATAAAGCATTCTAAAGCATATACCTTCATACATTTTTTGTTTATCCTACACTGATTTTTCCGCCAAAAATGTTTTAGGTAGCTATAGAACTTTGACCAATTCAAGTTTAAATTGTTGCACATGAAATCGCTCTTCTCATATGCCTCTGTGTGTGCTTCTTCCTTCCCACGACTCGATATTTCATGTATGCAATTTACCGGATGTATTTGATTGATATCAATAGAAATTGGGTGTCATCTATTACACCAGTTGAATCCATTTTTGGTGAAGTGTTACCAGAGTTCCTGTAAGCTTTTGTCAGCATGCCGATTATTATATAGACAATAAAATGGGAAATAAACTTTACATTGTAATATTTACTAAACTGAACCAGGATAACAAACACCATGCAAAAAGAAAAGTAATTTGTCATGTATTTTTTAAATTAATTGACAAGTGTTCTTTGATGTCGTAATCAAGCTTGAGGCCTAATCCTAGCCCGGCTTTTTCACCGTTTTAATCACCAAGTCCATGTATGGCCAGTGACGTTAAGGGACATTAAGAGACTCCCTTCAAATTCACACTACAATATTGAATCCCCATAATACAACGATATTATATTTGTCATGCGTAGGCGACACTATAGGCTATGGCAGAGAATACATCACTGGATTTGAAGGTTATATATTGAGTGCGTAAAGGCACGTAAAGGCTTGAAGCACATACTCTTGGTCAAATAAATTACAGCTAAAACTATGGATAAAGGTTGGGTACCAATCTGTGTTTTTTTTACACAACATTCACGAGGGAATCTACTCAAAGGAAGAGGATATATCCGTATCATTGCCAGAAACGGAACTGGGTTAAAAGTTGAGTCATTGTAGAAACAGCACAGCCAATTAGATAAAGCTTATTTAGAAAATATTAATTTCTATTTCGCTGCTATAGCCAATAGAAGGGAAGCCAGGTGTGCTCATCAACCTTACTGAAATGTCAGTATTCAAATGCATTATTAGTAATTTGAGATGATCGTAAATTGAGGAGAATAATCCAAATTATTGGTCAATATTAATCCAATAGATTCATTGTCTGCTATAGTAAGCCAATGTATTTTTTAGAAAGCACTATGTGACATGAAACCTAATTCGTACCCATTACAAAACCACACATTGGTGCTCAACCGCACGCAAAACCCATGCATAAAATGAAAAACCTGTGCGTAAAAGTCATAATAAACGTTTTTTTGGCCACATATCTACCAGTGCTTTTTCTTTGCTCCGCAGGTGATCGTTCGAGTGAAGAAAGGGACAATTTCGAGTTGTCTTTCCAGAGCAACTTTACGCAGCCCCCGCGCACTCAGCTTGTTCGATACAAGGACACCGGAATCCCAGGGGCTTCATTAAGTAGTTAGTGATTTAACGACAGCAGCTTCCTCCCCGGTGTCTGCCTCGCCTGAACCACAGAACCTTTATGCATGAACCGTGAGCTGCACCATGGCGCAGAGTCAACACGATATAAACCACATGTATGCTCCATCATCTTACTCTTGTAGCAGGGAGATGTACCAGGACCAATCAACCTACCTGTCAACCTCGACCTGCCCCATGTCCTACCCACAGCCGTCCCACTCCTACACGTCACCAAAGTCGACAGTGGACAGTGCGCTCTTAACCATCATGCCTGACTACAGCGGGTTCTACCAGCCAAATTGCCAACGAGACATCCAGGCTTTTCCTGACAGGAAAGGGTTACCATATTCACTTGACTCGCTGAGGCTTCCACCACCTCTGACACCTCTGAACACAATAAGGAATTTTACACTTGTGGGACCTGCGACAGAGGGCCCTTGTCAACCAAATCCCTACAACACTCCAAATTTACCCCTGAGGCCAATACCGAGGCCGAGAAAGTATCCAAACCGCTCGAGCAAAACGCCTGTCCATGAGCGACCATACCCTTGCCCGGCAGAGAGCTGCGACAGGAGGTTCTCTCGTTCGGACGAGCTGAGCAGACACATCAGAATCCACACAGGGCACAAACCCTTCCCATGTCGGGTCTGCATGCGCAGTTTCAGTCGCAGCGACCACCTCACTACGCACATCCGCACACACACTGGAGAAAAACCATTTTCTTGTGACCACTGTGGAAGAAAGTTCGCCAGGAGTGATGAAAGAAGGAGACACACGAAAATCCACTTAAGACAGAAAGAGAAAAAGTAATCATAATCACCCTGGCAGAATTGGTTTGAACATTCAGCCACAATGTTTCCATGCAGTCCAAAAATAATTTTATAACATCCAAATCACATTCACACTGAATTTAGCAGACATAGTTAACTAGGGCGACTACTGAATGTGGATATAAGGTGCTGAATGAATAACATCATAAATGGACAGGGCTATCACATGTATATTATTGAAGTTAGGCATAGAGCCAGTTAGTCATAACTGTAAATGTGCACAAACACTAGTGCTCAAGATATAAAGTGTTTCAATAGAGCAGGTTAGGAAACAGTCACATACATGCTGAATAGCAGGCAAGGAGTAAGATTCAACCCCAATACTAAAGGGTATCAGCCGGCAAGTAGCTTCTCTTTTGCCAGTGTTTAAAGAACAACTGAAAAAAAGATGATACCACAATAGATGAGACTGTGATGGGCATCCCTGCATTTTAGCTGGAAAGGAGTGCAATGACCAATATCACAGAGCCTAGAGGTCTGTTCTGTTCTGCTGAATATCATCCCCGTTCTGAGAGTGGGGGCTTGACTCCCATGTGTGCAAAAACTGGAAGTTTTGTACAGTGTCTGTCAAGAGAGACAATTAACTGAATTGATTAACCTGCTGTTTGATAACTTTTTTAAATCTCCTGTTACTTGTTGGATAAAGATGACAGAGTAACAAACAATTGATGCCACGTAGCCTCTCAGCTGTAAGATCATTACAGAACGTAACAAAGTAGAAAAATGTTGATACTTTTATTGTATGTGTTTTTTACACACTGAGTATTGATATTTAACTGACTTGATGCTTCTTACAATAATGTGTTGTAGAATATGTATTTTTGTCTTATTTTGGTCCTTTGAAAGTAGGCTATAGGCTATTGAATATAAACTCAGCAAAAAACAACATCCTTTCACTGTCAAATGCGTTTATTTTCAGCAAACTTAACATGTGTAAATATTTGTATGAACATAAACAAGATTCAAAAACTGAGACATAAACTGAACAAGTTCCACAGACATGTGACTAACAGAAATGGAAAAATGTGTCCCTGAACAAAGGGGCGTCACAAAGGGGGGATAACAGTCAGTATCTGGTGTGGCCACCATCTGCATTAAGTACTGCAGGGCATCTCCTCATGGTCTGCACCAGATTTGCCAGTTCTTGCTGTGAGATGTTACCCCGCTCCTCCACCAAGGCGCCTGCAAGTTCCCGGACATTTCTGGGGGGAATGGCCCTAGCACTCACCCTTCGATCCAACAGGTCCAAGACGTGCTCAATGAGATTGAGATCCGGGCACTTCGCTGGCCATGGCAGAACACTGACATTCCTGTCTTGCAGGAAATCACGCACAGAATGAGCAGTATGGCTGGTGGCATTGTCATGCTGGAGGGTCATGTCAGGATGAGCCTGCAGGAAGAGTACCACATGAGGGAGGAGGATGTCATTGCAGCGTTGAGATAGCTCGTTGTCATTGCAGGCAGTCCGATGATGCTGTGACACACTGCCCCAGACCATGACGGACCCTCCACCTCCAAATCGATCCCGCTCCAGACTACGCTCATTCCTTCAACGATAAACGCGAATCTGACCATCACCCCATGTGAGACAAAACCGCGACTCGTCAAATAGCACTTTTTGCCAGTCCTGTCTGGTCCAGCGACGGTGGGTTTGTTCCCATAGGTGACGTTGTTGCCAGTGATGTCTGGTGAGGACCTACCTTACAACAGGCCTACAAGCCCTCAGTCCAGCCTCTCTCAGCCTATTGCGGACAGTCTGAGCACTGATGGAGGGATTGTGCGTTCCTGGTGTAACTCGGGCAGTTGTTGTTGCCATCCTGTACCTGTCCCGCAGGTGTGATGTTCGGATGTACCGATCCTGTGCAGGTGTTGTTACACGTGGTCTGCCACTGCGAGGACGATCAGCTGTCCGTCCTGTCTCCCTGTAGCGCTATCTTAGGCGTCTCACAGTACAGACATTGCAATTTATTGCCCTGGCCACATCTGCAGTCCTCATGCCTCCGTGCAGCATGCCTAAGGCACGTTCACACAGATGAGCAGGGATCCTGGGCATCTTTCTTTTGGTGTTTTTCAGTCAGTAGAAAGGCCTTTTTAGTGTCCTAAGTTTTCATAAATGTGACCTTAATGGCCTACCGTATGTAAGCTGTTAGTGTCTTAATGACCATTCCACAGGTGCATGTTCATTAAATGTTTATGGGTCATTGAACAAGCATGGGAAACAGTGTTTAAACCCTTTACAATGAAGATCTGTGAAGTTATTTCGATTTTAAGAATTATCTTTGAAAGACAGGGTCCTGAAATAGGGACGTTTCTTTTTTTGTTTAGGTCAAGGGAGTTTAGGTCAAGGGAGGCCTATGCTGTATACAGTATTCTACTAGTCACATTGTCCTTCTCAGGTAATAATCAGTATGTCCACAAGAGGCCCCTAAGCCACAAGCAATGAACTCAATAGCGCTCTGACAAATATGAGCTAAATTCCCAAATTGATGAAGCAAGCAAAGTTATTATGGAGATTAAGTTTAATTTGTGAAGCTCGATTAACTAAGCAATGTTTAAGATAATTATTCAGTAACCCATGGCCCAATCTCAAAGAATGTAGTTTGATCCAATCAAAACATACCTATAGTAAATGATGCCTTTTGTCATTTGTAAAGTCTGATTAATCAGGCTGTAATACACAATTGGTATATACAACCTGAAAGTAATGCCTTCAAAATCATGTAAATGTTCCATACAAGCCAGAATGTTTAATAAAATTACATTTAAACTTACTCTTGGTGTCACTTGTCTGTTAGGTTTGTCTTTCAGTTGCTTAACCAATCTTTTTAGAGAGCCAGTTGGTATATGGTTCGGTTTGGCATAGAGGTAAAGTTAGGCAATGAAAATTGTATATTATGAATCAGGGGAGGATGGAGGACATTGCACACTATATTTTTTTGTTGTTGAAGGCTTGAAATCTGAATATAAATAAATACAAATCTCACAAAGGTGTGGAAATTCTCCATCCTCCCGATTCAGAATATAATTTTCATTATCATGGCATGCTTGGTTCAACAGCTATTAACTAAATAAAATGGAAAATCCAATATAAACTATTTTTTATCTCAGTGCCTGGAACTGAACAATATACCTTCCAGCTCTTTAACAAGTTGGGTAAACATTGGATATTTTGTCTCTAATTTAGAGCAGCCGAATAATAAACCGCACAGACAACTGGTAGAGTAATTTTAAATGTTATTTGATTCAACATTCTGTGTATTACAGCCAACCCCATTTAGTGAATTCTTGAATCCCTCACGATTTTCTTCTTAGAAATGTTGTTTTATGTGTAGTTTCAGTTAATTTCAAGACATGATAAGCTTGGTGTCATTTCAAATACATTAGAGATGATGTACAAAGATCACAATTTATCAACTGAGTAACTACTTTCATTACAGGCTAAATGCATAGTGACTGGCCAACCCCCAAACTGAAGAGACGATTGTGAGCATTTGTCCAACTTTAGTATAAGTGCTTTTAGTTCACACAACATGTTCTCCCATTACACACCACAGTGACAGTGATATCCATTCCATAATAATCCATCATTGTAGGAATTATGACCATCATACATTTATACCATGTTGTGACACAGCCCTGAGAATCAATGGTTCACATCAATTCAGCGTTCATAGTGCGCTTCAGATGTTGACTTCAGGGCCGGGGTAAGGTTCACCACCACACCAGAAATCAGAAGGTTGCGGTACTTCCATGAGCCAAACTTCTTTTTGCCCCTGAGCCTCAGCCTTTTTGTCCTCCGAGTCAGACTCCAGAACTTTGTAATAATGACAGTCTCTACCGTCATTTGGATCATATGGTGGTGCCAAAATATCGAGGAAAGCAGTGGGTCCATCGACTGCGTCGATTTGATGAAGGTTGTCTAGGTCAGGGGTCAAAATACACGGGCCACTCTCTTCTGTAAACTCCCCGACCGACCGGAGTATTGACATCCTCAGCGCATCTCTCTGGAAAGGTAGCAGGGGAGGCTTGAATTGCGTGTCACTGGCCACGTTAGTTGATTTGTCCAACCTGTCAAAACAGGTGATCCTGACCTTGCCATACATAACTTTTAACATGCCGTACATTCCCGGGTGGTCGTGCAAGGGGATGGAAGCACCGCTCTTCAGCAGAAACACCCCCATGCTGAATTGGTCTGTCTCGCATATGTGCATGTATGTGACCGGGGGGTTGTGTGGCAGTGGTGTAGACGCGCAGTCAACTTTCCTTGGAGCAATCTTCAGATCCGCAGCTCTGATTTCGGTCATGAGGGTTTGGAGTTTACCTTGATTATCCAAAAACGCTTTATCACCTACTAAAGATGGGTTTCTAAAAGTTACAAGCGCCTGTCTACCAATTTTCTGAACGAGGGAGGTCATGTTGTCGCGAGGCATCATAAAGCCCGTGAAGTACTGTCCTGTAATTCCACACTAGTCTCGCGCTTGCTAGCTAGCGTTTAGCAGGCTGGGCTCCAAGCACAGCTGCCGTTGATCCTGCCTGTCCCTCTCTCGGTGAGAATGATTGATTACACCCGGTGAAATATATATTCCAACTTCACATAAAAATAGAACGTCGAATACAATTTTAAGTGAGGGATACTCTGTATGACAGAACAGCAAATTTCTCTCCAACTCCCCATTTACGGATATCTTTCACACACGTCCGCAAAGGATAACGCTTCAGTTCGTGACGCGGGGCATTGTGGGAAATGTGGTTTAATAATGTACTATTGGTATTTATCTTCACCCAAACACATCGTTATTAGATAAAAATATAATGCATATGAAATGTGTATGATATTTGTTATGATACTATGTTCAAATACAAGTCTTACATTTCATATCATTGTGAGAGATGATAAACGTATTTACTTATGTACTACAATAACCAAAATACCATTCCTCACCTCCTTAAAGGGGAACAGCAGTGAGGTTGTTGACCTTTTCATACTTGAGTCTACTGATTCTGGACAATACAGAGCGCAGCAGTGTAGTATGAGTAGGCCTACCAATATAAGACTCGTTTATTATTCTATCAATTGAAAAAGCAGAGCAGCATTAGGTTTGAAATGATGGCAGGACTTTGAAAGAATGGTAGAATTTTCTCTGAAACATAAGAGGGTCTATCAATCTCACCGAGCAGCAAGCCCAATGCACATTTTAATTTGAGTAATTTAGCAGACACTGTTATCCAGAGCAATAAGAGTTAAGTGCCTTGCTCATGGGCACAACTACAGATTTTTCACTGAGTCAGCTCAATGATTGGAACCAGCAACCTTTTGGTTACGCTCTAAACGCACTTAACCACTAGGCTACCTGCCATCTCAATGTATGTTACGGCAGCCTAATTTCCTTTAACAATTTGGTCACTAAAAAATAATTCATGAAACATGTGTGACCTGTCATATGGAAGCTATTTAGCATGTTATCTAAAAAGAGTGACAGATGGTTCCACATTTGGTAATCATTCCTCATCAGGTTGTTTTTCTGTTCTTTTTTCCCCACAATTCTCCATCACACACACACACACACACACACACACACACACACACACACACACACACACACACACACACACACACACACACACACAAAGGATACACTCGTGCAGGAAATGACACTAACTCCCCCGTCCATTCCTTTGTTCCTCTTATTCTTGGCTCCCTGTAAAGTGTATTTCTGCTACAGATCATTTGAGGCATAGCCTAACCACATTTATAAATGTGTTTTGCAAACTTGATTAATTAGGTGGGTTCATGTGAGATACAACTGGATGGAAGCAGGTGGAAACTCTGGAGCTGAATTGAAAGTAAAGCTTAGCAAGAAGCATAGCTAAAGCAAGAGGACTCTGTCCTGCCTCCTTAATTCTATTGTGGTGCTTCTGTCAAAACAAAACAAACAAGATTTTTATCTGCAAGAAGCTGTTTATTTGTGGCCTTGGTTCACCAGCAAACCCCACAAACCACTTGTATATTTATCACTGTGTCTTAGAAATTCCTCGAGAGCAGCAGTAGTATCTTTCAAAACATCATTGAGTTTGTATGCTGCTGGGCCTGCAATGAGCTGTAGAGCACTCCTCCATTACTCAGGGAGTCAGCTTGATTTCTTGTGAAACAGCAGTATGGTAATAGGGCATTGTTGCAGTTAAATTACATAGAAATATTTTGGGTTTGATCTTAAACGGATATCCACTGTGCTTTGGAGTTAGGCAAGACAAGCCTATTTCTCCCCCCAAATTCTTCACATCAAATGCTACGCATTGCCAGTAAACAGGATTTATGTTTTCCAGAATCACTCTCAAGGTCATGATGGATATAATGTGCTTAGAGTTGTCGGGTCTCTCAACCCAGAGTCATTGTGTGCTCTCCCGACACTCCGCTGGGTATTTGCAGGAAGCAAGGCTGTTGTACAGTCCCCCCACATGCTATCTTATCCCTAGGGATCCATAAGGAGTGGCTAACGGCTAGCTATAGCCACAATCTTTATTACTAAACAATTGGTCCTCCCAACTAGAGTAACATCGGTTTTCTGTCTCCTGTCACCACACTTTATATGGAGTGTATCAATTGTAGATATACCAAATTAAAAACAACTAATTGATAACAAAATATTCTAGGGTAAAGGGTGCCAAAATGTTGCATGCATATCATTCTGTCAACAGAGAAACATAAAAAAAAGTCATATTTGGCATCACTGATGTCGTTTCAAGTTTAAGAATCTAGCCCACTGGTTTCATAAAGCCACTTAATGTATTTACACAGCTTCCAAGGAAAACAAAGGTTCTGGCTGGAGCCTTTGAGTCAAGCTGGCCTTTCAGGGATAAAAAGAGGAAGAGGGATAGAGAGAAGGTGGCGGGGAGAAGAGTGAGCTTAGGCATTGGCTTGCAAGTGCAGGGCCTCATGGCCCCCATCCACTAACAGCCCATCCTCTCTGCTTGTTTCCTATCGACATAGGGTCCCTGCACTGTGAACAGGGGACTCAGAGGACTTGGGATCTGTTGATAATGGGCCCTGTTTCTCCTTTGAGTAGTTTATTATCTCTGGCAGAGAAATCTTCAAACATTCTCTCTGGCCAGGCCTGGGCCCACTGACTTCATATGCTAGATTTCATATTGTCAGTTTGAGTTTGTGGTGCTGGGTGAAAAGTTATGATTTAACAGATATTTAATATCTTAACCAAGGTGGCTTTATGAATGCTATATTCAAGGAGCCATACAGTATAGATAAAATGATCAATACAGAGCCAAAGAGATACTGATTTAAATAGTTATGTGGCTGGGCACCCAAATTCAGGTCAACCTGTTGAGATTTGTTCATCTTCTCAAGGAAAGATAAAACATGCTACATGCAGTATTATTACATTGTAATGAAGCTTTGTAAATCATAATGTATGATGAGGTGTTGTCTATATCAAAGATGAGGATTCTAAAGCAGAGTGGAGGATGTTTGGATTATCACTTCCAAATGGACTACAAGAGTCGCAGGGGAGACGGGACATGTACACAATTCAAGTCCCTGTAGAATGTATCAAGCGGAGTAGAGTTGATGTCAACAGCAGGCATATGGTATACAAGACTGTAAAGGTCCAGTGATAAATGGTCATATAATATGGCACCACACAATCAACTTACTTTTGTCAAGCAATCTGCAGAAACATAACCTATTTATATCTTATTCCTGTCAATCAACATTATTTATCATTGGGAATGTTATTATTAGTTACAGTTAGCCAATGTGTTGGTACATCATTTGTGTGTGTGGTGTGTGTGTGAATGGGTGTGTGGGGGGGGGGCATTATACAAAAATTTGCATTGTGGCATCACTGGTGTTTGGTAAATAATCAGCCACCCGATGCATAGGGAAATATTGACATCAGCCAAGAAGCAACTGCATCCATGATGCAACTATTAACAAATGTCCACATCCTTTTAATGATAACACAGTGCCATTATTGCTCGTCTCTACGAGATCAGTGTTGTGTATTTTGTTGAGAATCAGCCTGTTTTGAGATGTCATTTTCCAAACAGTAGATTTCAATGAGAAATCCAGTGTGGAAGTCTAGGATGATAATATCATTCATTTATTCTACAGCAAGCCTACAGCAATCCACACAGATTTGAAAGACCTCACTCTAAACCTCCTGCCTGAACAATTGCAAACTTTCTTTATCTTTACCATGATCCATCCTAGGGCTGACCCCATTTAGTCGACTGGTCGATTGTTTGGTCAATAGGCTGTTGGTCGACCGATCATTTTTTAATTGAGCAGTTGCAAAAAAATAAATGTTTTATGGCACATCTTGATTGACGTCTGTCTCAGTGGACTAATCCATTGCGGAGGCCACGGGGATGGCACACCATTATCACCAGTAGTATATTTACTGTTAATTCACATAATTTCTCATCTACAATGTTTGTTTGGCTGCCGTAATTTCTGTTATTAATGAATTCAATATGTTATTATTACAGTGTTTTACAGTTCTTATTGTCGGAGTGGACACGTTGTTTGCAGAGCTCACAACCTAGGCTACACTTGTGCGAAACAAGTTCGGGTTTATTTCATTCCATTTACGAGTTGTCAATTTATTAATTGTGTTTTATTTGGAGCGGTCATGTCAATGTTGAGTAAGGAGGCACACCTGATTATGCATAGAAGTAGGTCTAGGCTTCCTGGCCTGCGCGCAATTGTAGGCTTATAAATGTGCCCATTTGGGGATCTGATAGTATTTCTGATTATCTTAACTCAACACCACTAATGAGCTGTGGAGCTTCTCAAAGTCATTTTTTCCCTCACCTCAAACAAATCAAATCAAACAGCAAGTAAACAAAGTCTGTTTTTACATCCATTGAGAATGACAATCGTTCCTCAATGTAGCCTATTTGAAAAATCTTTCCAGCTCTCTCCGTTTGATAACCACTTGGCATGAAAGGAAATAAAATGTAATGCGCTGATCTGGTGGAAACATCATAAAATAGGCCTACCTGATTACTTCTTATCCCTTGCGCAAATACAGCTGTGTCTGTCCAGAGCTCACCTGCAGCAGGATATTTTCTACCTGCAGGCTGCAATGTTTTTATTTGTTGGCTTTATGTAGGCTATATTGACTAGTTGGCGATGGCAATAGAAGTTACTTTTAGATTTGTATAATTTTCATTTAGATATAATTTTTATTAATCGCATGACAATGATTTTGAGATATGAAGACTTGATTAGAAAATAAAAATGTGCATATGAAAATCATAACTGGCACACAGATCGGTAGAAATTGTAAGATAAATTGGCACTCCAAATGGAAAATGTTTGCCAACCCCTGATGTAGCCTATTACCGGCAACTTCGGGAGCATAATGACAGAATCTGTGAAGGCCAGCAGCAGGTGGCAGCGAGAGGAGGGTCAGGAACAGGTTTTTGTCTTCCAGTTAGGCTATCTTGATTTCTAGCTCCCTCTTGAGTCAATTGTGTGTTTTAATTATTGAATCACGGTGTGCTTAAAGCATCAGACAAGCTCAGTAGCCTACATATAGTTGATTTTATTAAAACACATAGGGTGTTTCTATATATGGAAAAATATACTTTTTTAAATCGAATTGGTCGGACTCTTGGTCGACCAAGATTTTTTTTTTTGTCGGGACAGCCCTAATCCATCCACAACACTTTCGTTAATTATGATATGTTTGAACTTGACAACCTTTGCTCCCCAGAGGTATAAGGCAGCCCCTCATAAGAGTCTCATTCAAAATGCAGTTTTGTGAATGGATCAACAATTATACAGAATTCAAGGGTACATTTGGAGACAGTGTCGACAGAAATGAATCAAATAGTAAAAGTCTACAAAGGACTTGTCTACCATGCATCCTGTCTGACTATGTTCTGGCAATGTTGGCAGTATTGCAATAACAGTGCAACAACTACAGTGCATGTTGTATTATTTTATGGGGGATGGATATATTTTTCATATATTATTTTTGTTATTTTTTTTTTTACAGTCAGCAACTCTTTATTTGGATAGTCTGTAGAGCATCTAGATGGACTATCGGTAACATTTCAACTACACTTAACAAAAATATAAATGCAACATGTAAAGTGTTGGTCCCATGTTTCAAGAGCTAAAATAAAAGATCCCAGAAATGTTCCTATACACACAAAAAGCTTATTTCTGTTTACATCCCTGTTCGTGAGCATTTCCCCTTTGCCAAGATAATTAATCCACCTGACAGTTGTGGCATATCAAGAAACTGATTAAACAGCATGATCATTACACAGGTGCATCTTGTGCTGGGGACAATTAAAGGCCCATCTAAAACGTGCAGTTTTGTCACACAACACAATGCCACAATTGTCTAAAGTTTTGAGGGAGTGTGCAATTGGCATGCTGACTGCAGGAATGTCCACCAGAGCTGTTGCCAGAGAATTTAATGTTTATTTGGCAGTACATCCAACAGGCCTCACAACCGCAGACCGCGTGTAACCACACCATCCCAGGACCTCCACATCCAGCTTCTTCACTTGCGTGATCGTCTGAGACCAGCCACCCGTACAGCTGATGAAACTGTGGGTTTACACAACCTAAGAATTTCTACACAAACTGCCAGTAACTATCTCAGGGAAGCTTATCTGCATGCTAGTCATCCTCATCAGGGTCTTGACCTGATTGCAGTTTGGCGTCGTAACTGACTTCAGTGGGCAAATTCTCACCTTCAATGGGCACTGGAGAAGTGTGCTCTTCACAGATGACTCCCGGTTTCAATTATACCTGGCAGATGATGGTATGATTTGATTCATTAGGATCCCCATTAGCTGACGCCAATGGCGACAGCTAGTCTTACTGGTGTCCGACGCATAACAAAAAAGACATTACAGTCAAAAGGCAATTTACATACATTTAAAAACATTAACATGTAGTGTGTGTGTGTGCATCTATCAGTTACACATACATGTCAGTACATACACACAACAAGTAGGTGTATGGCGTCGTGTGGCGAGCGGTTTGCTGATGTCCCAGAAATGAAATGTCAACGTTGTGAACAGAGTGCCCCATGGTGGAGGTGGAGTTAAGGTATGGACAGGCATAAGCTACGGACAATGAACACAATTGCATTTTATCGATAGCAATTTGAATGCACATAGATACGGTAACGAGATCTTGAGGCCCATTGTCATGCCTTTTATTCACCGCTATCACCTCATGTTTCAACATGATAATGCACAGCCCCATGTCTTAAAGATCTGTACACAATTCCTGGAAGCTGAACATTTCCCAGTTCTTCCATGGCCTGCATACTCAGACATGCTACCCATTGAGCACGTTTGGGATGCTCTGGATTGACGTGTACAACAGCGTGTTCCACTTCCCGAAAATATCCAGCAACTTCGCACAGCCATTGAAAAGGAGTGGGATAACATTCCATAGGCCACAATCAACAGCCTGATTAACTCTATAGCGAAAGAGATGTGGCGCGCTGCTTGAGGCGCGCTGGTGGTCACACCAGATACAGACAGATTTTCTGATCCACACCCATACCGTCAAAAAGAAAGATGCATATCTGTACTCCCAGTCATGTAAAATCCATAGATTAAGGCCTAATGAAATAATTTCAACAGACTGATTTCCTTACATGAACTGTAACTCAGTAAAATCTTTGAAATTGTTGCATGTTGTTTATATTTTTTGTTCAGTGTAACTATCTCTAACCCTAAACCTAAACCTAACCCTTACCCTAACTATTATTATAAACCTACTCCTAGCAAGCAGTTGCTTATCAACAGATGGTCATACTATCAACAAACTATATAGAGCATCTACAGATGGAAAATCCGGTCTATCCAAATAGTGACACATTATTATAACTGTAGCAGGGGAGACACTGAGTGGCCATCAGTGAGTATTGCACTTTTCTGTGGCACGTGTGTGTTATAGGCTACAGTATTATATATTCCCAAATAAGTTCTGATAAATTGACATCAAGGTCTAATACATTAATTTCATGTTTTTAATTAATTATTAAATAAGTTAGTGACAACTCACTACCTTTGGTCAAGTAGTGGTTGACCAAAGCTCCAACTACTCACAGGATATGAAAGGGCACTAGATAAAGGGCTGACGTCAAATGAACAGAACTGTGACGCACTGTTAGTGAGATGAGAGCAACCCATTCTTCTCAAAAAGACAAGCCTGTCCTCTCCATTGTCAACCCTACTCACAAATATGCATGACAGATTAAGGATTTTAATGTCCACTATACACATCTGTGAATAATCAAACTTTAAGTTAAGTATTTCACTGATGTAGAGTAATATGGTGTTTGAAGTACAGTAGGAAGTAGCTTAATATACAACCATCAATAATGCTCGAGTCTCTAAATGTCACAAAAGATGACTGAAAAGACAGCAATAAATACACACTACAAAAACAACAAAATACTGTTGTTCTCTCCATGCACATAGGTTATTATTTTCACATCAGGAATATCAATAATAAAACAAAAATTAGATTTTTTGTATTTTGTTCTTTACTCTTCATGTCACACAGGCCAGCAAGTTTAAACAAAAGTAGTATAATTGTTCACAGTATTGCATTTTGCACAGTGTTATACAGACTACAGTGTTTCAAGTGAAGGCACAAAACAAGAGGTTATTCTTGCAAATAAACCCCACCTACAAACATAAACCAGGGAGACTAAACTTGTAGATATAAGAGTAACACATAATTAACTTTATCTCTGGTCACATCAACACCTTAATCCTCCTCTCTCTTTCTGATTGTCCAGTGTTAACAACGTCCTGACGAAACCCATAAGCCCCAAAGTGCTCTTTTGCTCAATTATGCAACTCTGATACCATTAAAATATACCTCGCTCCGCTACAAAACTACAAGTTACATCATTTTAACACGTTGTATTTGCTATATAAAAGGAGCATGCTCTCACAAAAGCTATGCACCTCATGCATCTAAGTCCAATTACTTTCACAATGCAAAGACAGACAAAGGTAGTGAACTGAATACCTGCGACAAAAACGTACTTGAAGCACACACATAAAATCATTAAAATCTGATTCAAAGTACTGTATAAGCATTCCGTTAACCACTTTTGGTAACAGGGCCCTCTATGCATTGTACAGTCGTGGCCAAAAGTTGAGAATGACCCAAATATTAATTTCCACCAAGTTTGCTGCTTCAGTGTCTTTAGATATTTTTGTCAGATGTTACTATGGAATACTGAAGTATAACTACAAGCATTTCATAAGTGTCAAAGGCTTTTATTGACAATTACACAAAGTTGATGCAAAGAGTGAATATTTGCAGTGTTGACCCTTCTTTTTTAAGACCTCTGCAATCCGCCCTGGCATGCTGTCAATTAACTTCTGGGCCACATCCTGACTGATGGCAGCCCATTCTTGCATAATCAATGCTTGGAGTTTGTGGGTTTTTGTTTGTCCACCCGCCTCTTGAGGATTCACCAAAGTTCTCAATGGGATTAAGGTCTGGGGAATTTCCTGGCCATGGACCCAAAATATCGATGTTTTGTTCCCCGAGCCACTTTGTTATCACTTTTGCCTTATGGCAAGGTGCTCCATCATGCTGTAAAATGCATTGTTTGTCACCAAACTGTTCCTGGATGGTTGGGAGAAGTTGATCTCGGAGGATGTGTTGGTACCATTCTTTATTCATGGCTGTGTTCTTAGGCAAAATTGTGAGTGAGCCCACTCCCTTGGCTGAGAAGCAACTCCACACATGGTTTCAGGATGCTTTACTGTTGGCATGACACAGGACTGATGGTAGCGCTCACCTTGTCTTCTCCGGACAAGCTTTTTTTCCGGGTGCACCAAACAATCGGAAAGGGGATTCATCAGAGAAAATGACTTTACCCCAGTTCTCAGCAGTTCAATCCTTGTACCTTTTGCAGAATATCAGTCTGTCCCTGATGTTTTTCCTGGAGAGAAGTGACTTATTTTACTGCCCTTCTTGACACCAGGCCATCCTCCAAAGGTCTTCGCCTCACTGTGCGTGCAGATGCACTCACACCTGCCTGCTGCCATTCCTGAGCAAGCTCTGTACTGGTGGTGCCCCGATGCCGCAGCTGAATCAACTTTAGGAGATAGTCCAGCAAGCGCCAGGGCCATCTTGGGCGCCCTGAAGCCTTCTTCACAACAATTGAACCGCTCTCCTTGAAGTTCTTGATGATGCGATAAATGGTTGATTTAGGTGCAATCTTACTGGCAGCAATATTCTTGCCTGTGAAGCCCTTTTTGTGCAAAGCAATGATGACGGCACGTGTTTCCTTGCAGGTAAGCATGGTTGACAGAGGAAGAACAATGATTCCAAGCACCACCCTCCTTTTGAAGTTTCCAGTCTATTATTCGAACTCAATCAGCATGACAGAGTGATCTCCAGCCTTGTCCTCGTCAACACTCACACCTGTGTTAACGAGAGAATCACTGACATGATGTCAGCTGGTCCTTTTGTGGCAGGGCTGAAATGCAGTGGAAATGTTTTTGGGGGATTCAGTTCATTTGCATGGCAAAGAGGGACTTTGCAATTAATTGCAATTCATCTGATCACTCTTCATAAAATTCTGGAGTATATGCAAATTGCCATCATACAAACTGAGGCAGCAGGCTTTGAAAATTAATATTTGTGTCATTCTCAAAACTTTTGGCCACAACTGTAGACAATTAACATATTAGGCTTTGATCTTGTCCCATCGACATCCCCATGATCCATGAAAACTTCCCGTGAGAAAGGCTGTCGTGTCACAGTTTATGAAATCATGAAATGTCAGAAAAATAACCAAATAAAAAGTTATACTTAGCCACAAAGCACAGTATTGTTCAACATTCAATATCAATGCCAGAAGAGGACTTGGTCTACATAAGGGTTGGTGACAATTCTATTTAAACTTCAGTCAATTCAGGAGTTCTGCTTTAGAAATCCAATTATTTTCCTGAATTTTAACTTGTAATTGACTTCAACCCTGGTCTACACAGCAGCACCATGTAAATAAATAACTATAAAAAGATTGGGTATATTCATGTGTTTGCTACATTGCCTTAATTTCATAAAACTACATTTCACTTTGAGACATACAGTAGCTCTATACAAAATATCAATCAACACCAATAACAAAACATACAATTACAACAAATACCAAAAGAGACATTTGTTTTATATTGATTTCCATTCGAATACATTCTCATGGTTTGATGGAGTGCATTGACTTGTAAACATAGATACAACATCACAGCAAATAAGGATGCACGATTTCATTCAAATTTACCCCCACGTTTCGCTACATTCACCTAGTTTCCATTTCTTTTTACCAGAGAAAGGATGACCCGTCACACATACATTTAAATGAAAGGACATATCTGTTATCTGTGCTTGTTAGGCCTAGAAAAAAATTACGTGTTTTGGTTAAAAATCACGGGCCTTTGATTCAAAGTATGCATCTCTGTACATTAAAAAAGAGGAATGTGACATGGAACCTTAAAGCCCGTTATGAAATATGACATAGCAAGCATGATCAGCCTGTTCTTGATGACCACAGCTTCAGGCTATGTGCTTGACAGATACAGCTGCATGCTCAGGATACCAGAATGTTTTTATTTCATAGATTTCTATTGCAAATCACTACTGTTCCTCAGTTTTTGCAAAGCTAGGCCTACTGTATATGAATTGTTAATAATTAAATTACACTAGTATTATGATTATGTGCAGAAGCGCAATATAGACCTGTATACTAGGGCTGGAATAAAACACTTAGCTTTGTATTAGCTGTTTTGCGCTCCTAGAGGCAGTGCAGTCAAATATATATATATATATACACACATAAGTTTGGGGTCACTTAGAAATGTCCTTACTTTTTAAAGAAAAGCACATTTTTTGTCCATTAAAATAACATCAAATTGATCAGAAATACAGTGTAGACATTGTTAATGTTGTAAATGACTATTGTAGCTGGAAACGGCAGATTTTTTATGGAATATTTACATAGGCGTACAGAGGCCCATTATCAGCAACCATCACTCCTGTGTTCCAATGGCACATTTCCAATGGCACATTGTGTTAGCTAATCCAAGTTTATAATTTTAAAAGGCTAATTGATCATTAGAAAACCCATTTGCAATTATGTTAACACAGCTGAAAACTGTTGTCCATATTAAAGAAGCAATAAGACTGGCCTTCTTTAGACTAGTTGAGTATCTGGAGCATCAGCATTTATGGGTTCGATTACATGCTCAAAATGGCCAGAAACAAAACTTTTTTTTTGTTTTTGGAAACTCGTCAGTCTATTCTTGTTCTATTCCATGCGAGAAATTGCCAAGAAACTGAAGATCTGGTACAACGCTGTGTACTACTCCCTGCACAGGACAGCGCAAACTGGCTATAACCAGAATAGAAAGAAGTGGGAGGCCCCGGTGCACAACTGAGCAAGAGGACAAGTACATTAGAGTGTCTAGCTTGAGAAACAGACGCCTCACAAGTCCTCAACTGGCAGCTTCATTAAATAGTACCCGCTAAACACCAGTCTCAACGTCAACAGTGAAAAGGCGACTCCGGGATGCTGGCCTTCTAGGCAGAGTTCCTCTGTCCAGTGTCTGTGTTCTTTTGCCCATCTTAATCTTTTATTTTTATTGGCCAGTCTGAGATATGGCTTTTTCTTTGTAACTCTGCCTAGAAGGCCAGCATCCCGGAGTTGCCTCTCCGACGTTGAGACTGGTGTTTTGCGGGTACTATCTAATGAAGCTGCCAGTTGAGGACTTGTGAGGCGTCTGTTTCTCAAAGTAGACACTCTAATGTACTTGTCCTCTTGCTCAGTTGTGCACCGGGGCCTTCCACTCCTCTTTCTATTCTGATTTGAGACAGTTCCCCCCCCCCCCCCAGAGGAAGGTAGTATATCTCTCTCACACACACTACAAGATTGGAATAATACTGTGAAAATTATGAAAGAGCTGTTTGAAAAGGTCGCATGAACTTTCAGCTCGTTTTGCATGGGTGGAGTTTGGCCTACCAGGCGGTATAAGTTAATAGACCAATAACAAAGAGTTTCAAACCTCTCTGCCAATAACATCTAGTTTTCAGGTTACATATCCCTTCCATTCGGCTTCTCTCATTAGGTCCTTCACTCAGACCAGACAGTTTAAGCAAAAGTCTTACTTATAAAATGGCTTTTTGCTCAGAAGCAATTTGTTTGTTTTTTACCATTTTAAATTGAAAACAATCACATTGACGTACTTAATTGTTACTGATAGATGATTTGATAGAGATAAAAAAACAGCTGCATTTGACCTTGAGTTTAAAGGACCCCCCCCCCAAAGGTAGTTGCCGCCACTATATCGATGTAATCTCCTGTCCTAGAAAGGAAATACACGTTAGGTTCCTCCGAAGAATGACAAAATATATATATTTTTTTACTATTAACTATTTTTTAACTATTCAAAAGATTAGCCAGCTGGCTCTATGGCTGGTTCTGGACCTGGATTTGTCATAAGCAATGATTTATGGAAAACTTCGCCACAGACGGAAACCACTGGCCTATTTTTGACTTCATCATCTATTGTTATCTCCAAAGTTTTGTCATCATCCATAAATTGCGTCCGCGAATCCACGATAGAAATAGTTAGAAAGACAAAGCTCTGGTAATATGTATAAACATGGAAAGATAGCTGATATGCGTTTTTCTACATTGTAATAGACACGGTGCAACCTTTAGTAGGTACTTTAGGCTGCTAGCAGGCTTCAGTACAGCAAAGCCATGTAAGCCCATGCTCATAAAGTGAAGTGATTGGCTACAATGACTTTACCCATGATCATGCACACCGCAAATGACATGAAACTATAAATTCCTTTAATTTTATTTTGCGGGTGCCTTTTCATTATCTGGATAGACAATTGTGGTTTTCTATGCTATTATCTCACGCAATTATACCATTTATAAAATGGTCCGATTTTAAATACAGACTAGCAAAAAAATTTATTTAAATAAAGTGAAAATGTACGAATTATCCAACGGATTATGATAGTTTTCTGGTATAAAAAAAAGTGGAGGTGTAAAAACGTTTGAACCCCCTATTTAAATTTGCTCAATGGCTCAGCCAGCCAATTGGACACAATACTGTTCGGCTCATCTCAGTCACAAAGAGGAATAACTTTCCAGCTGTTTCTGATTAATAAAAATAAAATATATGCTTTTATTGTCACATACACCAGATAGGTGCAGTGAAATGTGTTGTTTTACAGGGTCAGTCAAAGTAGTGCGGTGCCCCTGGAGCAAATTAGGGTAAAGTGCCTTGTTCAAGGGCACAGACAGGTTTTTCACCTGGCCGGCTCGGGTATTCTAACCAGCGACATTTTGGTTCTGGCCAACGCTCTAAACAATGCCATGCTGGTGGGTGGTAACATTCAAATAAAACCCAGCCCTGAAACATAGGCTGAAAATAATTTGTATGTCATATCACAGGAAGAAATACCACATTCACACAGATTTGCAAGAAGTGGGAAGTTTGGATTTGTCACTTAAAGCCCAAATATATAGTACTTTGACTAATATGATGACTTATTGACTTAAATTGTTGTGCAACATCTTGGGTAAGCTCTGGCCATCTTTCACCTCAAAAGTGGATTTCTACTGGTGTGGGCAGTTAACAATTCCATTATCTAGTTTAAAAAAAATAGATCTACACCCATAAATAGTATGATTTAATACTAATTAAAACATCAATGACGATCAGAAATACATTTCCATCAAGTTACTACAGTACTTCCAAAATTGAAACTAGGACAGTAGCAACTTCTAGGACAGAATGGAGCAAAAACTAGCGTACACATGGCCATAAAGCATCCCCTGCTCAGTATTATCTATACATTCAGTAAATACATATCATATATACATTCATTTGTCGGGCCCTGGTCAGGTTACCTAGTCCTCAAATCCAGCTGATCTGCGGCGCTGGGTCCAGGCTTCATCCCTGCGATCAGGTCTGAAGTAGCCAGAGTTACCCACTCTCTCACTAGGGCCTTTGGGGAACGCCCGTCCTAACTGGGAGGGGTGCATTCTACCCTCCTGGGGACAGGACTGTGACAGCTGATAACCTGCTGACCTAGAATCAGGGGACAGTGCAACAAACCTCAGACACAAAACCAATGCTTCAACAGGCAGCACGTAACGATGACAGACTCAGGATTAGTAGAGAAGATAAAACTCCGAATCATTACTAATGAATGAGGACACAGAATCTCATTTGCGACAAGGGATCCCTATGTATAATTTATATGTAACCATGTCCTAACCTTTGAAACTGGAAACTCAGCATTGTAATCAAAGTGAGACACTAAGGCACAGCCCAAAGCTCATGGCCCCAACTATGGAAAACGTAGATCATGTATATCAACAGTAAAAAAGTGAAGTTCACAAACTCGCCTGCTTTTGGTTATTCTATGAGGTCCATTTTCAGCTGTCTGGTGCTGCAGGGGAGATGAAAAGATGTCAGGTATTTATACTGTTTACACCAAAGCTCAAACGCTGATATTATCCAGTTCTGGAATGTTATCATGTTTCCCTTTTCTAGATAAATACGGAGGAAGAAAACATATCTGAATAGGCTTCCTCTCAACTCCACAACTGAATCTGGGAGGCCAGTTACGATCAACAGTTCTCACGAGGGTTCAAATGTGTAACAATTATGATATTCTCTACTCTCTCCCTAACCGTCTTTCCGTTGACATCTAAAAAAAAGTAAGAGCAGCTGCCACAAAATACTTTGAAAAGGAATCTGTCATTGTAAACACATTGCTGTCAGTAGTAGGAAACAGGCTTGATATTGTACAGTACCATGTAATCGGTGTAGGTTGGTGGACTGGGTGAGCTCTGGTAGTACTCCAGTAGCCTCTCAGCCAGGGCGATGCGTTTGAGCAGGTTCTCAATGAAACGTTGGATCCGAACTTTACCACATATCTCATGCTGGGCTGCAGCCTCCAGAAAATTCTGAATGGTGATGACTTCTCTGAAAAAAAAGAAGGAAAGAAAAGAAACAAAACTAAGATACAAATTCAAGACTTGAGGGGGGAACAATGGGGGGAGTATCTAGTAACATGCTAAAGAATATTGCTACTGCAAAAATTACAGAAACTCCATTAGCAACAGCAACAATCTAAGGAGTTACCAGATTAGTGTACTGTCTGCCACTTGAGCTCATGATTATGATTTTAACTAACAATACCGTAAGGAAATGTTAAGACTGAGTTACTGACTCAGACACTACTCACTGTTCTCTCCTCTCCAGCTCGTACTCTGACTCGTTCAGCTGCTCCTTTAGTGTGGCGATCACCATCACGGCCATGTCCACCTGGTGGCTCAGCGCTCTCTCCCTCTCCTGTACCTCCTGCCTCTCCTGGGCCAGGTGCTGGGAGTGGGCACGCTCACACAGCAGCTCTGTGTCCGTCTGGGCCAGCTCCGTGCTGACCCTGTGCAGCCTCCTCTGCATGGTGCTGTCCGCTGCCAGCAGGACCTTGGCAAGCCTGCGCCGGACCGACACCTCCCCAGCACAGACACTCCACTCTGGGGACACCGCCTCAGGCTCGCTGCCTGGGTCTGGAGGGTTGTCAAATGGAAATGGGATATGATCTCTCCCAGGGCTGGACTTGTGGAATTTTAAATCATCTTTACGGGCCTCTTCTTCCTCTTCCTCAGTCTGTATCTCCTCCGCTGCCTGCGTCCCCACACTATGCGTACGACACCTCTCTATGCAGCTAGTGACCTCTCGTGTGTCACTCAGGGAGCGCACATGCAGGACTCTCTCTGGGTGAGAGTGCCCCCTGCGGGTCGGGAGGCTCAGCTCGTGCATGGTGTGGTAGTAGCTGTGGCCATATTCCAGGTGGTCTCTCAAGGAGGCCAGGCTATGGAACCTCTCACACTCCCCACACCGAGGGCACCTAAATGGGAGCTGGGAGTCCGCAGATGCCCCACAAGCCTGCCCATTCTCAGTGATGAGAGAGGTCCTCCTGGCGCATACCTTCGCCTGCATTTCACCTACAACCTGGAAGCTAAACACACAATGGTTACAGTCAGCTGATATATGACTGATATACGTAATCCAAATACAGTAAACTTACGACAGCAGGTAGCCTAGTTGTTAGAGCATTGGACTAGTAACCGAAAGGTTGCAAGATCAAATCCCCAAGCCGACAAGGTAAAAATCTGAACAAGGCAGTTAACCCATTGTTCCTAGGCTGTCATTGAAAATAAGAATTTGTTCTTAACTGACTTGCCTAGTTAAATAAAGGTAAAATAAAAATAATAAAATGACAAGACTGATATCTCATGCATACATCAATCACTCAGCTATATTACTGCAATTAAGTAATATTCAACAATAGGCTATTAAATCAAGCCTACATTTGTTTAAATCAAATCCAATTGGCTGTTTAATTTATTCAATCTGTCACCTAACTGACAACTAAGGTTGCAAAAGCCTACCTTCGTAAAACGAAGTGGCCTGCAAATCCTTATCAACAACCAGCAAACAATAGATGAATATGGCAATATGGTTGACGGCAGAGTCATGTAAATACAATTAAAGTATTTAGCTAAGCGATGGCACATAAGGGCTCTCGATATTAACAGCTTGTCGTAAATGTAACAGGTCATTTTTAAAAGGCTTAACTATTAGCTAACGCTGGTAGAATTTCTTCCTACCCCATGCATGGCTCATCACTACTAACGTTAGCTAGCTAGTTAGCCAGGCTGCTGCTGCCAATACACAGCTCCATGGTGTTTTATATTACACCATGATCTATTTCGAGCTACTGATGCAGGTAATCTCGCATAAATATATAGTTTACCTGTATTTGCATGATGATGTCATGCAAAAGAGCAAGAATTCCCCACACAGATTTCCTGCGTAGGGTTGTGAAAATGTTAGTCAGCTGAGAGCAATGAACACAGCCTCCCCTACTGTAGGCCTACCTGGGACTGGTTATGTATAAGCTAGTGACGATGAGCAACCAAATATCAATGGAATGTTGCTAATTCAGTAAAATAGCTACAATATCGCGTTTACTGTCTACCAATTAGAACCAGAACAGTGCCTTCATTGGTCATTGTAATAAGCGTTGCACATGATGGCATAAATATTCTTCGCCGTCAAATACATTTTTGAATGGAATTTAAAATAGTCATAATTTCCAACTAAATTAATAAGAAATTATATGTTATTAACTGTCAGGCCGTTAAAATCGTATTTTTTTAATTGAACTCCACAATGTGCATCTCAGATAATGGTGAGGAGGAGTCTACCGTGTCCGGAAGCGACCCTTAATTTTCTGGATTCAGACAGTGCGGAAGAGGCAAAGGAAGTGGCCCAACTCGACAGAAAATCTGGCTCCCTCCAGCAGGTGGCGTTTTTTTTTTACCCCCCAAGGAAGGATAGAAGTTTCGTAACGCTTTAGGTTGTTACAAGTGTACTGATATGAGTAGGACACGTGACTTCCCGGCAACTTTGAGAACAAACACTTTGGCTGCATTCCAAACACACACACACACACTGGCTGCGTTTCAAACTCATAAAAGACACACCCTCGATTTATGCCCTTGGGGCAATCCCCGTCACCAACTTGGACGTTGGTCCTAACGATAAACCAAACAAGGGAAGTTCGCAATGTAAGTTCTTCAGCCCTTGGTTTTGATTGAGTTTGCAATTATATTCACTTCGGGCCAGAAACACCCCATAATTAAATTCTAGATTATTGTACACCCGCTAAGAAAAGACCGCCAAAATGTAAAACCTCAACATACAAGTGTAAGTAAAAACGAATGTAAATTAGTTAGAAATTGTGCTACTAATAACCATGACGCACAAACACGCCTCGTAAAAGTAATGAAGTTTTTGTTTGGTTAACTTTTGGAAATTGTAGAAATAAAACATTTTCCTTCAGAAGTTCCAGCTAGGCAGGTTAACGTTAGATAGCTAATTAATAGCTATCATACAGTAGGAGTATATGAATAATTATATAGTTAATATAAGTAGACATGCAATCATAATTGACTGTAGAGTATATATAAAGCACCCACAAGCTAATGGTGGCTGAAAACACAATCATCCCGGGATGAACAGTGACGAAATGCCGGGCAAGATGGTCCATTTAAAGATCATTCCTTCCTCCCTCCGTTGCCCTACAAGTGTATACTTATCAGACATTGTGTTTTCAGCCACGGGTAGCTTGTGGGTGCTTTATATGCGCTACAGTCAATTATGATTGCATGTATACTTACATAACTATATCATTATTAATATAGGGTGTGTCTTTTATGAGTTTGAAATGCAGCCTTTATATTGGAGTTGTCTCGAGATGGCTATACATATTCTTGGCATGAGGCTGATAGCGTAGCATTTTAGATATTTTTTTTATTAATAACAAACAAAAGAGAAATAATCACATGCAAACAAGAATATATACAAACTATTTACATTGGAAGGAATACTAAACAAACAAATCATATTAATAATACAACAAGTTTAGGTTTTGATTTAGACCATTTGCATTTGTGAATAGGAAATGTACCTAATATTACCAAATCAAATTTTATTTGTCACATGCGCCGAACACAACGTTTAGACCTTACAGTGAAATGCTTACTTACAAGCCCTTAACCAACAATGCAGTCTTAAGAAAATACATACAAAAATTGAGAGATAAGAACAACAAATAATTAAAGAGTTGCAGTAAATAACAATAGCGGGGCTATATACAGGGGGTACCGGTACAGTTTCAATGTGCGGGGGCCACTGGTTTCGAGGTAATTGAGGTAATTATGTACATGTAGTTAGAGTTATTAAAGTGGCTATGCATAAATAACAGAGCAGCAGCAGTGTTGGGGGGGGGGGGTCAATGCAAATAGTCTGGGTAGCCATTTGATTAGCTTTTCAGGAGTCTTATGGCTTGGGGGTAGAAGCTGTTTAGAAGCCTCTTGGACCTAGACTTTGTGCTCCGGTACCGCTTGCCGTGCGGTAGCAGAGAGAACAGTCTATGACTAGGGTGTCTGGAGTCTTTGACAATTTTTAGGTCCTTCCTCTGACTCTGCCTGGTATAGAGGTTCTGGAAGCTTGGCCCCGGTGATATATTGGGCCGTACACACTACCCTCTGTAGTACCTTGTGGTCAGAGGCCGAGCAGTTGCCATACCAGGCAGTGATGCAACCCGTCAGGATGGTGCAGCTGTAGAACCCTTTGAGGATCTGAGGACCCATGCCAAATCTTTTCACTCTCCTGAGGGGGAATAGGTTTTGTCGTGCTCTCTTCACGACTGTCTTGGTGTGCTTGGACCATGTTAGTTTGTTGGTGATGTGGACGCCAAGGAACTTGAAGCCTCAACCTGCTCCACTACAGCCCCATCGATGAGAATGGGGGCGTGCTCGGTCCTCCTTCTCCTGTAGTCCACAATCATCTCCTTTGTCTTGATCACAATGAGGGAGAGGTAGTTGTCCTTGCACCACATGGTCAGGTCTCTGACCTCCTCCCTCTAGGCTGTCTCATCATTGTCGGTGATCAGGCCTACCACTGTTGTGTCATCAGCAAACTTAATGATGGTGTTGGAGTCGTGCCTGGCTGTGCAGTCATGAGTGAACAGGGAGTACAGGAGGGGACTGAGCACGCACCCCTGAGGAGCCCCCGTGTTGAGGATCAGCGCGGCGGATGTGTTGTTACCTACCTTTACCACCTGGGTGGGCCTTCAGGAAGTCCAGTATCCAGTTGCAGAGGGAGGTGTTTAGTCCCAGGGTCCTTAGCTTAGTGATGAGCTTTGATGGCACTTTGGTGTTGAACGCTGAGCTGTAGTCACTGAATAGCATTCTCACATAAGTGTTCCTTTTGTCCATGTGGGAAAGGGCAGTGTGGATCTGTTGGTGCGGTATGCAAATTGGAGTGGGTCTAGGGTTTCTGGGATAATGGTGTTGATGTGAGCCATGACCAGCCTTTCAAAGCATTTAATGGCTACAGACGTGAGTGCCACGGGTCGGTAGTCATTCAGGCAGGTTACTTTAGTGTTCTTCGGCACAGGGACTATGGTGGGCTGCTTGAAACATGTTGGTATTACAGACTCAGACAGGGAGGTTGAAAAGGGAAGTTGAAAATGTAAATGAAGACACTTGCCAGTTGGTCAGCACATTTTCAGAGTACACGTCCTTGTAATTCGTCTGGCCCAGCAGCCTTGTGAATGTTGACCTGTTTAAAGGTCTTACTCACATCGGCTGCGGAGAGTGTGATCACACAGTCATCCGGAACAGCTGATGCTCTCATGCACGTTTCAGTGTTACTTGCCTCGAAGCGAGCATAGAAGTTATTTAGCTCGTCTGGTAGGCTCGTGTCACTGGGCAGCTCTCGACTGTGCTTCCCTTGTAGTCTGTAATAGTTTGCGAGCCCTGCCACATCCGACGAGCGTCGGAGCCGGTGTAGTACGATTCAACCTTAGTCCTGTATTGACGGTTCGCCTGTTTGATGGTTCGTCGGAGGGCATAGCAGGATTTCTTATAAGCTTCCGGGTTAGAGTCCCGCTCCTTGAAAGCGGCAGCTCTAATCAAATCAAATCTTATTTGTCACATACACATGGTTAGAAGATGTTAATGCGAGTGTAGCGAAATGCTTGTGCTTCTAGTTCCGACCATGCAGTAATATCTAACAAGTAATCTAACCTAACAATTTCACAACAACTACCTTATACACACAAGTGTAAAGGAATGAATAAGAATATGAACATAAAAATATATGAATGAGTGATGGCCGTGCGGCATAGGCGAGATGCAGTAGATGGTATAGAGTACAGTATATATGTCACGATTTGTCTGAATGAATGGACCAAGGCTCAGCGTACTTAGAGTTTCACATGTTTAATAAATATGAAACTCAACAAAAACAATACAGAAGAAAACGAAACGTGACGTTCTGGGCTGCTCACAGGCAGCTACACAAAAACAAGATCCCACAAACAGGTGGGAAAAGGCTGCCTAAATATGATCCCCAATCAGAGACAACGATAGACAGCTGCCTCTGATTGGGAACCATACCAGGCCAACAAAGAAATAGAAAACATAGATTGCCCACCCTAGTCACACCCTGACCTAACCAAATAGAGAATTAAAAGGATCTCTAAGGTCAGGGCGTGACAATATAAATATGAGATGAGTAATGTAGGGTATGTTAACATTATATAAAGTGGCATTGTTTAAAGTGGCTAGTGATACATCTATTACATCCATTTTTCTATTATTACAGTGGCTAGAGTTGAGTCAGTATGTTGGCAGCAGCCACTCAATGTTAGTGATGGCTGGCCTTGAGATAGAAGCTGTTTTTCAGTCTCTCGGTCCCCGCTTTGATGCACCTGTACTGACCTCGCCTTCTGGATGATAGCGGGGTGAACAGGCAGTGGCTCGGGTGGTTGTTGTCCTTGATGATCTTTTTGGCCTTCCTGTGACATCGGGTGGTGTAGGTGTCCTGGAGGGCAGGTAGTTTGCCCCCGGTGATGCGTTGTACAGACCTCACTACCCTCTGGAGAGCCTTACGGTTATGGGCTGAGCAGTTGCCGTATCAGGCGGTGATACAGCCCGACAGGATGCTCTCGATTGTGCATCTGTAAGTGTTTTTGGTGACAAGCTGAATTTCTTCAGCCTCCTGAGGTTGAAGAGGCTACCCTTTAGCTCAACGCGAATGTTGCCTGTAATCCATGGCTTCTGGTTGGGGTATGTACGTACAGTCACTGTGGGGACGATGTCCTTGATGCACTTATTGATAAAGCCAGTGACTGATGTGGTGTACTTCTCAATGCCATCGGAAGAATCCCGGAACATATTCCAGTCTGTGCTAGCAAAACAGTCGTGTAGTTTAGCATCTGCTTCATCTGACACACTTTTTAATAGAGTGAGTCACTGGTGCTTCCTGCTTTAATTTTTGCTTGTAATCAGGAATCAGGAGGATAGAGTTATAGTCAGATTTGCCAAATGGAGTGCGAGGGAGAGCTTTGTACGTGTCTCTGTGTGTGGAGTAAAGGTGGTTTAGAATTTTTTTTCTCCCTCCGGTTGCACATTTAATACGTTGATAGAAATGAGGTTAAACTGATTTAAGTTCCCCTGCATTAAAGTCCCCGGCCACTAGGTGCGCCGCATCTGAATCAGCGTTTTCCTGTTTACTTAGGGAGGAATGCAGTTCATTGAGCGCGGTTTTAGTGCCAGCCTTGGTCTGTGGTGGTATGTAGACAGCTACGAAAAATACAGATGAAAACTCTCTAGCTAGATAGTGTGGTCTACAGCTTATCATGAGATACTCTACCTCAGGCGAGCAAAATCTTGAGAATCCAGGTGAAAGCTATGATCCCTTATTGATGTCAACTGTAAAACCCTGAGACTTCCTTAGATATTGTGCACCAGCTATTGATTACAAATATGCATAGGCCCCCGCCTCGTATCTTACCAGAGGCTGCTGTTCTGTCCTGCCGATAGTGTATAACCCGCCAGCTGTATGTTCTTAATGTCGTCGTTCAGCCACGACTCGGTGAAACATAAGATATTAAAATTTTTAATGTCCTGTTGGTAGGATATACATGCTTTCAGTTCATCCCATTTATTTTCCAGCCATTGAACGTTAGCTAGCAGAACGGAAGTCAAGGGCAGATTAGCCACTCGTCACCTGATCCTTACAAGGCATCCTGATCTCTTTCCGCAAAACCTACGTTTCCCTTTCCAGCGAATCACGGGGATCTGGGCCTGGTCGGGTGTCCGTAGTATATCCCTGGCGCCGGAGGGTAGGGCTGCCATCTTATCGGCACTTAACCAACCATGCTATTTTGTTTGTTTTTCGCCTTTTTCATAACTTGTTTTGTACATAATGTTGCAGCTACCGTCTCTTATGGCCGAAAATAGCTTCTTGACATCAGAACTGGGATTACTCACCTTAAATTGGATGAGTTCTTCTTCAATGAGTCAGGCGTGAGGGATATACTATGGACACCTGACCAGGCCCAGATCCCCGTGATTCGCTGGAAAGGGAAACGTAGGTTTTGCGGAAAGAGATCAGGATGCCTTGTGAGGATCAGGCACCAAAATTCTACTATAAATACAGGTAAAAAACTAATGAAAAATGGTCTCCATTCCACAGAAATCACAATTATAGTCAATATTCAGCTTGAATCTTTCCAACACATGTTTCACAGGATATATTCTATGTAACATTTTAAATGAAACTTACTTAAACTTGTTACTGATACAATATTTGTCAGGAATTTTCCATGCTTTCCCCCATTGTATCAGCATAGATATTAAACAACAAAAAATCTTGCTGAGGGAATTCTAGTATCACAAACAATATTCCTAATCTGTTTATTGCTACATTTGTTTTTGAAGATGTAAAAATTTATCAATGAATATATTTCCACAGGGGTGCAACTTTCACTTTCAACAAACCTGAAACCAAGGAAAAGTCTTTAATACTGGAAACGTCTTTAGAAATGGCATTCCTGTCTCTCAAAAATATGGTGGTATCACCAGCCAGTTGACATAGTTTAAATTCCTTGCCAAATGCTGAAATACCTTAAATTCCCTTCCTTGATATGAAGAGCCATAATTTGAGTAAATAATTGGGCAGTCCTGCCTAATGCCACGCCCAATATCAAATATTTTGGATGTCCCGTTAGCTAATTTCACAGAGCTAGTACAACCATTATATAAAGTTTGGACTGCTTTAAAAAAAAGTAACCAAACTCCAAAAAACGTATTGCTTTGAACATAAACTCATGTTCTACAGTGTCAAAAGCTTTATAAAAATCAACAAACATAAGAAAACTATCATCAAGGATGAGGTCATTCTAGTCAATCATATCTAAGATCAACCTTATGTTATAACTAATGTGTCGACCATGCATAAAAATACTTAATTGAAACTAAGTCTTGTTTCAACCTCTTAGCAAATAATAGCGCAAATAACTTTCCATCATTATTCAACAGGCTAATGGGCCTCCAGTTGTCTATATAAAGACTATCCTCATTATGTTTGAGAATCAAAGTAATTACACCTTGCTTTAAAAACTCCCATTTTTCTGTTGATTCTTGGAACATAGCAAGAATTAAAGGAATAAATCGATCATTGCATGTTTTATATAACTCGCTTGTTAAACCATAATTTACAGGGGATCTATTGTCCTTAAGGCTTTTAATACAATCTTTTATCTCAATTTTGGGTTAACTCATCATCACAAAAATCCCTGAAATCATTATCTATCTTCTTAGCAATGTTTGCTACATTGTCTAAGAAAGAATCCATATTGGAAGTTGACTGGGCTGATGTATACAGATTCTGAAAAAACTGGGCAATATGCTGAGAGATTTCTTTTGGATTTTCATTGGGAGTGTTATTGATCATGAATTTACATACAGAAGTCATTTCGCCTGCCCTTTTTCCTAAATTAACTAAATATTTTGTATTTTTCTCTCCCTCTCTCCCTTCCATCCATTTTCGTCTTAATCTTACAAATGCTCCCTGGGCCTTTTCCATGTAGATACAGTCTAACTGCATTTGCAGTGATGATTGCTACAGTAATTCCTGATTAGTTATATTGCTTTTTTTTTGTAAAATCCATTATTCCCCTTATGATGTTATATTCTTATTTTTTCCTCTTGGCACAAACAATTTCTTTACCCATTGAAATGGCCAAAAGCCTTTCATCAAATTTCATTAGTTCCCAGTAACTTCCAAACGTATTCATAACACACGCACGGTTCCAATATTTATCAATAATTCCTGCTACTTCCTTCTTAAATACTTCATTCCCTAGTAAAGTCTTATTCAATTTACAGTAACCTTTACTAAAAAAAAATGTTGACAAACCATGCATATTCATATATTTTTTAAATCCCTTTGTGGTCTGTTAGTCTCAATTGAACCATCGATTTTTATCAACCTTGTCAGCCATATATTCAGATATCAGCCAGAAATCAATACGGGATTATATAGATAAATCTTTAGTACTCCATATAAACATCTTCTTATATGGGTTCTTATGCCCCCAAATATCTAGAACACCTAACCTTAAACATATCCCTTATCTCACAATCAGAGTTGCTATCCTTAGGCCATCTATCTAGATTATCATGTAATACTGTATTAAAATCTCTACTTCATATTACTTTGGCCAGTGGAAATTTAGACATACTTTTACTTATTTTCCTCTCAATGTCTCTAAATACAATACCGTTACTTGACTTATTGGCCAAGGCTACAAACTTAGCCAGTAAGTGGCCAATAACTACAAACTTGGCCAATAACTACAAAATACCTAGGTGTCTGGTTAGACTGTAAACTCTCCTTACTGACTCACATTAAGCATCTCCAATCCAAAATTAAATCTAGAATCGGCTTCCTATTTCGCAACAAAGCATTCTTCACTCATGCTGCCAAACATACCCTCGTAAAACTGACATCGGCGATGTCATTTACAAATCAGCCTCCAACACTCTACTCAGCAAATTGGATGTAGTCTATCACAGTGCCATCCGTTTTGTCACCAAAGCCCCATATACTACTCACCACTGCGACCTGTATGCTCTCGTTGGCTGGCCCTCGCTTCATATTCGGCACCAAACCCACTGGCTCCAGGTCATCTATAAGTCTTTGCTAGGTAAAGCCCCGTCTTATCTCAGTTCACTGGTCACCATAGCAGCACCCTCCAGTAACACGTGCTCCAGCAGGTATATTTCACTGGTCATCCCCAAAGTCAACTCCCCCTTTGGCTGCCTTTCCTTCCAGTTCTCGGCTGTCAATGACTGGAACGAATTGCAAAAATCACTGAAGCTGGAGTCTTATATCTCCCTCACTAACTTTAAGCATCAGCTGTCAGAGCAGTTTACCGATCATTGCACCTGTACATAGCCCATCTGTAAATAGCCCACCCAACTACCTCATCCCTATATTGTTATTTATTTTTTTGCTCCTTTGCACACCAGTATCTCTACTTGCACATTCATCTTCTGCACATCTATCACTCCAGTGTTTAATTGCTAAATTGTAATTATTTTGCCACTATGGCCTATTTATTGCCTTACCTCCCTAATCTTACTACATTTGCACACACTGTATGTAGACTTTTCTATTGTGTTATTGACTGTACGTTTGTTTATCCCATGTGTAACACTGTGTTGTTTGTGTCGCACTGCTTTGCTTTATCTTGGCCAGGTCACAGTTGTAAATGAGAACTTGTTCTCAACTGGCCTACCTGGTTATATAAAGGTGAAATAAAAAAAAATCCTAAAATATTGGTAGCATAAGTATTCACAACAATGAATTGAATGTGGTTGACATCTACCAATAGCATAATCCATCTCCCTGCATTATCTGCTTCATGACTCAGTATGTGACCCTTAAAGCTGCCTTTTAAAATTGCAACACCTGCTGACCAAATGAAAGCCAAATATCATTCTCCCACTGACACTTCCAAAATGCAGTATCTGTGGAACAATACAAAAATAAAGATTTCCTTTTCAAAATATTACGGATTCCGCTGGCGTTAATAGAAAAAACTGCAATGGACATTTACTATCACATGACTATATGAAGAATATGAAACTTGTATACTATAAATTCACATGAACCGGGTTCTCACCAAATGAAATGTTCTTGCTAGTTGCAAATAAAAACAGTCCTTTGCACCATACAGGTGGTAGATCTAAAGTGAAAAAAATATATATATATTTTTTTACTAATTGCAAATAACATCTGCGCCGTGCACTGGTAAAACGAACATTAAGTGTCAGTGTGAATTTCCCTGCCATAAAAAAAAACGAACAAAAAAACTTGACTCACAAATAATGCTCTTTTCCATGGTAAATCCAGTAGCCATCAAGCTAGGCGTCAGCGCACAATTCCCTTTCATTTACAAAAGCCTTGGCTCTCGCGAAGTATGCACTTTTCCCCTCCTTCTTGCTCTCTCAATCATCGGCAACAAACGATTCCGAGATTCTTTATCAAATGCTGTGAAGTCGTCCTTGAACCTCAGGTTGTTGTACTTTAAATAGTCATTTTTCTTTGCACTTTCCATGTCAGATCCCTCACTGTCCTGGAGATGAATCTCATGTTCACTGGTCGCGGTGGCTGGTTGTTCTCCCCATCTCTCAGCCTACCCAGGCGGTGCACCACATCCAGAGAACCCGCAACAATATTCCGGTGGTCCTCCGGGACTATTGCCCTGCAAATGTCGTTCACATTTGCTTTGATGTTCTCGTCATATCTTTCGAAGAGGTTCCACCATTCTGAGTGACTGCTGGAGAGCATATGTCAGGTCTCTGAATAGACTGGTGTCGTGGAAATTCTACACAGGGACACTCGAAGTCAATCTTAAATGAATCATTCTTTATTAATAGTTAACTGGAGAGGTTCCAGTCCCGTTAGATCTCTTGTATACTGGATACAGACATGTTACATCGGCATACTGTAGTTCATAGGGTTGGTTCCGGCATGTGTCTAACACCATCTCCTATCTCATATCTTTACCAAGCACAGGCAGGAACCAAGGATTATTTAAGACAAGATTAACATTTTCAAGGCTGTCTCTTCACAAGATAAAATGTTCCATCACATTCCATCCTCTTATCACTTGTGTGATATTAATCATTACATTTTAAGGTAAGCATTGGATTTTAGCCTCTGTATCAAAATACATCATTTTAATAAATCATAAAAAAGATTATACTTAGATTCATGGGAGTGAATCTAATTTCCTTCATAATCATACTAAAGCTCAAATCTACAATCAAAGTAGTAAGTAAACAAAATCAACGTATAAAACCACAGACACTTTCAAACCCTTCATTCTGGGTTGTACAATGCAACTTGCAAAACCATGGCTTAAGACCTTCACTTCATACAGTTACACATATGCTTCATTACACAATTCAATTTCAGCTCAAGCTTATGTCGCGAGTGGCATGTTAATGACAGATTGGTATCTCAATGCATTTCTAGTCTAAAGTGCTTTACATTTTGCTGTGTGCAGACCTCCACAATCAACCTGATACCCCAAATAAACAATTTTGGACAAGCCTAAATCAATTACGGCACGGTTGACCAACCCCCTCCCTCCCGGCACTCATTCTTCTGCCGTTACAGTTCATCCTCCCAATGGCACATGTTCAAAGTGGATGGCGCTTGATAATTCCCCGATTTCTCTCAACTGAGCCGCCACTGTCCTTTACAGTCCATTATGTCTTGTCCGTTTTCCTACCAGTAAACCAGCAGCATGAGAGAAGTTTGGATGGGATCTCTCTACATGCTCACTCCACGTGGACTCATGTTTCACTCCTGAGAGAAAATGTATGAGAGAAAAGGCAGTTGATGCAGTTGAAGTCGGAAGTTTACATACACCTTAGCCAAATACATTTAAACTCAGTTTTTCACAATTCCTCACATGTAATCCGAGTAAAAATTCCCTGTTTTAGGTCAGTTAGGATGACCACTTCATTTTAAGAATGTGGAATGTCAGAATAATAGTAGAGAGAATAATTTATTTCAGCTTTTATTTATTTCATCACATTCCCAGTGGGTCAGAAGTTTACATACACTCAATTAGTATTTGGTAGGATTGCCTTTAAATTGTTTAACTTGGGTCAAATGTGTCGGGTAGCCTTCCACAAGATTCCCACAATAAATTGGGTGAATTTTGGCCCATTCCTCCTGACAGAGCTGGTGTAACTGAGTCAGGTTTGTAGGCCTCCTTGCTCGCACACGCTTTTCAGTTCTGCCGACACATTTTCTATAGGCTTGAGGTAAGGGCTTTGTGATGGCCACTCCAATACCTTGCCTTTTTTGTCATTAAGCCATTTTGCCACAACTTTAGAAGTATGCTTGTGGTCAATGTCCATTTGGAAGACCCATTTGCGACCAAGCTTTAACTTCCTGACTGATGTCTTGAGATGTTGCTTCAATATATCCACATAATTTTCCACCCTCATGATGACATCTATTTTGTGAAGTGCACCAGTCCCTCCAGCAGCAACGCACCCCCACAACATGATGCTGCCACCCCCGTGCTTCACGGTTGGGATGGTGTTCTTCGGCTTGCAAGCCTGCCCCATTTTCCTCCAAACATAACGATGGTCATTATGGCCAAACAGTTCTATTTTTGTTTCATCAGACCAGAGGACATTTCTCCAAAAAGTACGATCTTTGTCCCCATGTGCAGTTGCAAACCGTAGTCTGGCAATTTTATGGCGGTTTTGGAGCAGTGGCTTCTTCCTCGCCTTTCAGGTTATGTCGATATAGGACTCGTTTTACTGTGGATATAGATACTTTTGTACCCGTTTCCTCCAGCATCTTCACAAGGTCCTTTGCTGTTGTTCTGGGATTGATTTGCACTTTTCGGCCCAAAGTACGTTCAACTCTAGGAGACAGAACGCGTCTCCTTCCTGAGCGGTATGACGTCTGCGTGGTCCCATGGTATTTATACTTGCATACTATTGTTTGTACAGATAAACGTGGTACCTTTAGGCGTTTGGAAATTGGAGGTCTACAATTATTTTTCTGAGGTCTTGGCTGATTTCTTTTGATTTTCCCATGATGTCAAGCAAAGAGGCACTGAGTTTGAAGGTAGGCCTTGAAATACATCCACAGGTAGACCTCCAATTGACTCAAATGATGTCAATTAGCCTATCAGAAACTTCTAAAGCCATGACATCATTTTCTGGAATTTTCCAAGCTGTTTAAAGGCACAGTAAACTTAGCGTATGTAAACTTCTCACCCACTGGAATTGTGATACAGTGAATTATAAATGAAATAATCTGTCTTTAAACAATTGATAAAAAAATTACTTGTGTCATGCACACAGTAGATGTCCTAACCGACTTGCCAAAACTATAGGTTGTTAACAAGAAATTTGTGTATGTAACCTAAGTGTATATAAACTTCCGACTTCAACTGTAGCTTCGACTGGATGCTGTGTACAGGTTGCTGGCTAGGACTCAGGTTTCACGGTAGAAGTGATGAAGGACCATAGTGAATGCCATTATCACCATTACATCAGCCGTTTAGAGGGGGTGAGGTTCACACTGTTCTCGGCCGAAATATCCCTTCCATGCATCTAGATAGCATCTGTGGTCACCATTGCCATAACCTCGAGAGAGGACAGATCAGAACAACAGTTTAGTTTAGGAAATCCAAACAAATTATTTACTGTATGACGAATTATTACTACTACCAATATTCTTAGTACAGATTTCTAAGACAAATGACAAAGAGAATAACAACACACAGTTTTAAACAATTTTTTTCCTTCAAATTGGCTTATACTCCCCTATTATCTTGGCGATCTCACCGCAGAGTGACAGGGTCAGGGAGCCAGAGGGATAATCCTTAGGAAGAAATCCCGACCACCCAGCAGACCCAATCTTGTGAGATTTGTATTGAAGCAAGACAAAAACAAACAACACAACAACAGCGATACACTTCTTCATATAAAACTAGAGGTGGGGAAAACTTCAATCCGTTTGGAGTAACTGTCAACCATTACCAACATATTTTTTTCCTTTTACAGGCAGGCATGGGAAGAAAATATATTTGTACATTTACCAAAGGGCCTCTGGGGACTGGTAATTCCCCCTTTGGACACATGACTCACATTGTGATTGATGCATCCCAAAAAAACAACAAGACTGCCTGTTAAATCAAAATAACAAATACAATTATAATTACAACCCTTGATGACTCCATCTTAACTTAATTGTATCCCATAAGGTAATTCAAGGAATAGTAAAATAGACTAGAGACAGGTATGCTCTCTCTCTCTGTCCTTCTTGTGGGCCGAATCACACATAGGACTATTGCTAAATTATAAACTTCTTCCTAATTACTAGTGTTGACATAGACCATTTAAATCTCACCCAATGTCTCTACTCTTTCTAGTGAGAGTGATCAGGCCTCACCAGAAAGTCAGATCAGAGGTCATTCAACCACATTAAGTGAGTGTTTCTTTCCCTGTACCTCAGACATTATTTAAAGATATTTCAAACATTTTGTGTATCAGGTTTACATTGGGTTGTTCAGTACATTTCTTATCTAGAGAATGTACATGTGTGCAACCAAAACTCTGACAATAGATACTTCAGAAATTTTAATTTGTGTGCCCTTTAACCTTTTCACCCCCGCAACATGATGCTGCCATGACGCAAATAAACAAAGTCAAAGATGGCTGCGCTCAATGTCTGAAAAATATTAGCTTTAGCCACTTTTCAGCATATTATATATCGATGTACTTGTTAGAGTGTATACAAGAACCGGAGCACAAATATCTCTAACCGTCGCCCCTGCGTGTGTTTTTAATGCGCGTGATGTCAGAATGCTCTCACTGTTCCAAAATGTGATTGTTACGCAACAGGACAGTTAACCCGCTCTGCCCTCAAACCAAGGCACGCTGCCTGCTAATTATCTATAGGTTATGTTTCAACTTGTCAATTTCAAATTATTTTCTAACAACAGTTTCAATTGAGGTGTGTTCCGCCTCCTTGTTAATTTCCATAAGAAGTAGCCCATTTCACTGTTGCGGACAATTTATGTTTGAGGCTTTACTGAGCAGACAAACTTCTCTCTTCAATGAGAGCCCAAGCACTTCCCTAGTGTTTCCCCAGATCAAGTATGAAGACACTGCGCATCTCTAGTCAGAACAGGCCTTTCCCAAATGTTTTCCCCCAGCACATTTTCTGGCTGGCGGCCGCATTGCCTTCATTGTTGTTTTCCTTACAAATTGGACTTTGGATATGTGTGCGTTCCTATCAAACTAAGTGGCTTACTTTCTGTATATCATGTTGTCAAGTTCTGATGACAAATCATGCATTCTGATTCTTGCATATTGTAATGGACACATATGTGTGTGAAATACTTTTTTTGAATGTTGTACTAATTATGATTAGCTAATGCTCGGATATTTGCCGGCTATGTGTGGTGCCATGTTTGTTAACATCATACAATGCATTCTGGTTGTCACGTAAGCGTCTGTCAGACCAAAGATGTTATAATAAGGGATAGTTCACTCGATATTCAAGTCGGAAAGTCCTGAGTTCCCGAGTTGGATGACCGTTCAAAAAAAAAAATCTCTGTCGGAGCTTGTTTTTCCCGAGTTCTCAGGTTGTCTTGAACGCACTGAAGTCGGAAGTCTGAGATTTCCCAGTTGTTTTGAACACGGCATCAGATTGTAACTCTGGTACCTCAGGATTGCCAGCTCAGACCCCCTTTCCAGGGGTTTTAGCTTATAAACTTGTGTTTGCTCCCCATTTATTGATAAATCCCCATCATAGTAATATTTCCAGCGTCATATTCCCCCATGATACCTTCTCCCATTTCTACCCCCCCGTTGTCACACCCTGATCAGTTTCACCTGTCCTCGTTATTGTCTCCGCCCCCTCAGGTGTTGCTTGTTTTCCCCAGTGTATTTATCCCTGTGTTTCCTGTCTCTCTGTGCCAGTTTGTCTTGTATGTTTCCAAGTCAACCAGCGTTTTCCCCGTTCTCCTGCTTTTTGCATTCTCCTTTTTCTAGTCCTCCCGGTTTTGACCCTTGCCTGTTTCTGGACTCTGTACCCGCCTGCCTGAGTGATCTGCCTGCCTTGACCACGAGCCTGTCTGCCACTCTGTACCTCCTGGACTTTGATCTGGTTTTGACATTTTTGCCTGTCCATGACCATTCTCTTGCCTACCCTTGGATTAATAAACATTGTATGACTTGACTCCAACCATCTGCCTCCTGTGTCTGCATTTGGGTCTCGTCTTGTGCCTTAATACCCATGGACTTGAAAACCCACCACAAATTAAATGAACCCCCCCCCCGACAAACCACCCTAAAATGGTTTCATCCCTGTTTAGCTTTCGCGTTATGGTTAGGCTGTGAGGTGAAAACATTTTATTCACTTTGTGATTTGTCAAAAACGGTAAACGACTTGTCAAGTCATGTGCTCCGGTTCTTGTATACACTCTAACAAGTACATCGATATATAATATGCTGAAAAGTGGCTAAAGCTAATATTTTTCAGACATTGAGCGCAGCCATCTTTGACTTTGTTTATTTGCGTCATGGCAGCATCATGTTGCGGGGGTGCTTTGCTGCAGGAGGGGCTGGTGCACTTCACAAAATAGATGGCATCATGAGGGAGGAAAATTATGTGGATATATTGAAGAAATATCTCAAGACATCAGTCAGGAAGGTCTTTACCTTCCTGACTGATGTCTTGGTCGTAAATGGGTCTTGGTCGTAAATGGGTCTTCCAAATGGACAATGACCCCAAGCATACTTCCAAAGTTGTGGCAAAATGGCTTAAGTTATTGGAGTGGCCATCACAAAGCCCTGACCTCAAGCCTATAGAAAATTTGTGGGCAGAACTGAAAAAGCGTGTGCGAGCAAGGAGGACTACAAACCTGACTCAGTTACACCAGCTCTGTCAGGAGGAATGGGCCAAAATTCACCCAACTTATTGTGGGAATCTTGTGGAAGGCTACCCGACTTAAGATAAAGTGGTGATCCTAACTGACCTAAGACAGAGAATTTTTACTTGGATTACATGTCAGGAATTGTGAAAAACTGAGTTTAAATGTATTTGGCTAAGGTGCATGTAAACTTCCGACTTCAACTGTATACTTGAATCTGCTTCAATTCTGTAGACAATTCCATGCAATGGAAACAGATTATTGATTTAGATGACATTACCTTCTTACTTAAATAACTTGTGCTACCCAAACTATAGAATTGAGTAATAATAGTTGGAAATTGTCAAAAATGTCTCTTCAATTATTCATACTTCTGTCCCAAATTTCTCCACAGTGTCCCTTACAGCCTGTTTGAGTTCAGTTAGTACTGGCTGCTATCTATTGTTCTGCAGGAAACGTATCTCTAACCCAAACACCAGATGGCGGCCTCTAATTTAATATCAGTCCCAATGCTCAATCCCTCTGTTCGTCATGTGACCTTATATTGAAATATTTATTCTTCAAATTACTAAGACGTTGCATTATTAGAGTGCTATCTGAAAGCCACTAATATTACCATTCACTTTGTTACTTTTACTAGTCTCCCTATCTGTTTCCGTCAACTAGGACTCCCTTCTTTCCAATAGGAAGACCTTCTCAATTTCTTCTGCACTCTCAAACAATGTTCTGCTTTCCCCCTCATTGCAGGGTTCAAAAACAAAACAAACATGATACCTTTCTCCATATTGGAAGTCAGTGTTTTGATTTTAGTATACCCTAACAATGTTACTCTATATATTCACATTTCTGTTGGATTTTCACTTTCTGCTTCACACTTATTAAATGTCTATTATTTTAAGATTAACATGTAATGCGCTGAATTTATAAAATACATCGGCCAATTCAGAAGGGAAGAGAAACTTTGGAGGGAGCTTCCTTTTTTAAGGTAGCTCTCGAGACTAGAGTCTCTTTCTGGGATCAACTTTCACAATACCTGGGCTGGCGCTGTCTAGATGGCGTGCTCTGTCCTAACTAAGTCTCTACCTAGCAAGTTAAACTCTCGTAATCCATTATGCATTCATACATTGTTACTTTATCAAATCTAGTAACCCATTATACTATTAATTTATCTTAATACTTTTTACACCACTTACGTACCTCTATGTGCGGGTGTGCAAGTTGTATATTATTATTATTTATATTGTTACTTCTTCAAATCTCTAGTAACCCATTGTACTCTTCATATGTTGCTTTATCTCCAGTAACCCATTATACTTCCTTTACACTAGTGTTCTCTAGTAACAGCATATTCAGGAATAGTACCTTCTCCTTTTACATCTCCACATACATAACGTTATACTGTCAAACTCCTCTAATGAGTCATGTTACCCTCATTACTAATGAGACATTTTATCCTCTTTGACATGTTACCCTTGATTGAGATCCTGAGACATGTTATCCTCTACCTGTAGATCCGACTGGCGGTGGTGGACCTAGGTATTTACATCCACCCCCCCCCCCCCCATGTGCATCTTCAACGATTCTATTGTTACATCCTATGCCCCATATGTATCTTCAACGGTTCTCTTGCCACTACTTTCTATATATATAAAACATCCCGTGCTCAATAACGCTCGTGCTAGTAGTCCCAGACTACGGTGGATGGAATCTCTCGATAACCCTAGATAACATTATAGATCGAAAAACTCAGCTCACACAGAACTGGTTGGGGTATTAATTCACCTCTTTCACATGTGAGCTAGTCCCCTGATAGCTCTCATTCACTCTGTAGTTAATAGCTCAATTTCAATCCTCTTATGATCCAAATTTAAATCTAATTGTTATTCAAATTAGATTAACACATCCTTTCCACACTCACGCAACTTTCACATCCACATTCACTTAATGCTATTCCCAAACACACTCGGTAATCTCCCTTATTACCCATGCACATCTATGCACCATATGTATCTTTCACATACATATACACTGCTCAAAAAAATAAAGGGAACACTAAAATAACACATCCTAGATCTGAATGAATGAAATATTCTTATTAAATACTTTTTTCTTTACATAGTTGAATGTGCTGACAACAAAATCACACAAAAATTATCAATGGAAATCAAATTTGTCAACCCATGGAAGGTCTGGATTTGGAGTCACACTCAAAATTAAAGAGGAAAACCACACTACAGGCTGATCCAACTTTGATGTAATGTCCTTAAAACAAGTCAAAATGAGGCTCAGTAGTGTGTGGCCTCCACGTGCCTGTATGACCTCCCTACAACGCCTGGGCATGCTCCTGATGAGGTGGCGGATGGTCTCCTGAGGGATCTCCTCCCAGACCTGGACTAAAGCATCCGCCAACTCCTGGACAGTCTGTGGTGCAACGTGGCGTCGGTGGATGGAGCGAGACATGATGTCCCAGATGTGCTCAATTGGATTCAGGTCTGGGGAACGGGCGGGCCAGTCCATAGCATCAATGCCTTCCTCTTGCAGGAACTGCTGACACACTCCAGCCACATGAGGTCTAGCATTGTCTTGCATTAGGAGGAACCCAGGGCCAACCGCACCAGCATATGGTCTCACAAGGGGTCTGAGGGTCTCATCTCGGTACCTAATGGCAGTCAGGCTACCTCTGGCGAGCACATGGAGGGCTGTGCGACCCCCCCAAAGAAATGCCACCCCACACCATGACTGTCCCACCGCCAAACCGGTCATGCTGGAGGATGTTGTAGGCAGCAGAACTTTCTCCACGGCGTCTCCAGACTCTGTCACGTCTGTCACATGTGCTCATGTGCTCAGTGTGAACCTGCTTTCATCTGTGAAGAGCACAGGGCGCCAGTGGCGAATTTGCCAATCTTGGTGTTCTCTGGCAAATGCCAAACGTCCTGCACGGTGTTGGGCTGTAAGCACAACCCCCACCTGTGGACGTCGGGCCCTCATACCACCCTCATGGAGTCTGTTTCTGACCGTTTGAGCAGACACATGCACATTTGTGGCCTGCTGGAGGTCATTTTGCAGGGCTCTGGCAGTGCTCCTCCTTGCACAAAGGCGGAGGTAGCAGTCCTGCTGCTGGGTTGTTGCCCTCCTACGGCCTCCTCCACGTCTCCTGATGTACTGGCCTGTCTCCTGGTAGCGCCTCCATGCTCTGGACACTACGCTGACAGACACAGCAAACCTTCTTGCCACAGCTCGCATTAATGTGTCATCCTGGATGAGCTGCACTACCTGAGCCACTTGTGTGGGTTGTAGACTCCGTCTCATGCTACCACTAGAGTGAAAGCACCGCCAGCATTCAAAAGTGACCAAAACATCAGCCAGGAAGCATAGGAACTGAGAAGTGGTCACCACCTGCAGAACCACTCCTTTATTGGGGGTGTCTTGCTAATTGCCTATAATTTCCACCTGTTGTCTATTCCATTTGCACAACAGCATGTGAAATTTATTGTCAATCAGTGTTGCTTCCTAAGTGGACAGTTTGATTTCACAGAAGTGTGATTGACTTGGAGTTACATTGTGTTGTTTAAGTGTTCCCTTTATTTTTTTGAGCAGTGTATAATAACACCACTTGCTATTAGTAGTGGCCGCAGGCCACGTAGACACTTGTCTTGTAAATGCCTACAGACAGCTGTCAGTGGGGGCTTTCCATGATACCGTTACGCCCTCGTGCTAGTCTTCTCATAAGAATAGTGAATAGCCTTATAAAGATAAGACTATGGGTACCTTTTATGCATTACTCGCCTTAATTTTATTGGTTTTATCATTTATTTTTGTTTTTATACAGATTCATTTAAATTGACTTACTGAAATTCAGAAGACATGTCCCTCAATTGTTCGTGGATGATGTGTCTCCTCCTGGGCACCTCGCAGAAGGCACCGCCTGGTCTGGGCGGTTTCGTCGTCTTTTGGTCAGACGGGAATTTCCAGATGGGAATTCCATCATGCTTCATAAAATGTGCCAATGGTTTTTCTCGCAGACCCTCACTGGAAAACTATGAAGGCAGAATCACTAATCTAGTTCATGAAGCCAAATTGTTGTGGAAAATCTACGCAGGGACACTTGAAGTCGATCTTAAATGAATCATTGTTTATTAACAGTTAACTGGAAAGGTTCCAACAAACTTGATGCACCATAGTGAACGTCAGTGAGGAGCACTCTCAGGGCAGTCCCATTAGATATCTTATATACTGGTTACAGACACATTACATAGGCATAGTTCATAGGATTGGTTCCGGCATGTGTCTGGCACCATCTCCTATATCTTAACTTATAGAACTTATTCTAGGCAATCTGCCAGATAGTCCTGAGGGGGTCATGCCCCCCCTTCATATCTTTACCAAGCACAGGCAGGAACCAAGGATTACATTATGACACTAAGACAAGATGAACATTTTCAAGGCTGTCTCTTCACAAGATAACATTTTCCATCACACTGGTTTACAATCACCAGACAGTCAACCACAGAAACAACTTTGTTGATCCTCACACAGGTTGTCACACACAACACATTGAAAGAGCGTAGCAGACAATAAAGAGGCAGGTCTGGAGGCTAAGGGGCAATTGGACCAAAAAAAGTTTATGAAGCATTGCCATTGTATTGAGTGTACTGGTTGGGTAAAGAAAATTAGAAAGGAGTACTCTCTCAACTCTTCAAAGACATCCGATTAGTATATCAACTGCAAGATGTTCACTCTTAGCATGCACCCCCTAGAAGAAATAGAGCCGGGAGTACCCGGTGCGGGGTACTTTGCCACGTCAACTTAAATAGCAGTCAATACCTGCCCTTTTTTTATTTATTTATTTAACCTTTATTTAACCAGGTAGGCAAATTGAGAACACGTTCTCATTTACAATTGCGACCTGGCCAAGATAAAGCAAAGCAGTTCGACACATACAACAACACATAGTTACACATGGAGTAAAACAAACATATAGTCAATAATACAGTGAAAAAAAAAATAAGTCTATATACAATGTGAGCAAGTGAGGTGAGATAAGGGAGGTGAAGGCAAACAAATATATGTATAAATAAATAAAAATATAAAAGGCCATGGAGGCGAAGTGAGTACAACACAGCAAGTAAAATAAAAACTAAAAAAAACAATGGAATGGTTGGTTTGCAGTGGAAGAAAGTGCAAAGTAGAGACAGAAATAATGGGGTGCAAAGGAGCAAAATAAATTAATAAATAAATACAGTAGGTAAAGAGGTAGTTGTTTGGGCTAAATTGTAGATGGGTTATATACAGGTGCAGTAATCTATGAGCTGCTCTGACAGCTGGTGCTTAAAGCTAGTGAGGGAGATAGGTGTTTCCAGTTTCAGAGATTTTTGTAGTTCGTTCCAGTCATTGGCAGCAGAGAACTGGAAGGAGAGGCGTCCAAAGGAAGAATTGGTTTTGGGGGTGACTAGAGAGATATACCTGCTGGAGCGCGTGCTACAGGTAGGTGCTGCTATGGTGACCAGCGAGCTGAGATAAGGGGGGACTTTACCTAGCAGGGTCTTGTAGATGACCTGGAACCAGTGGGTTTGGCGACGAGTATGAAGCGAGGGCCAGCCAACGAGAGTGTACAGGTCGCAGTGGTGGGTAGTATATGGGGCTTTGGTGACAAAACGGATGGCACTGTGATAGACTGCATCCAATTTATTGAGTAGGGTTTTGGAGGCTATTTTGTAAATGACATCACCGAAGTCGAGGATTGGTAGGATGGTCAGTTTTACAAGGGTATGTTTGGCAGCATGAGTAAAGGATGCTTTGTTGCGGAATAGGAAGCCAATTCTAGATTTGACTTTGGATTGGAGATGTTTGATGTGAGTCTGGAAGGAGAGTTTACAGTCTAACCAGACACCTAGGTATTTGTAGGTGTCCACATATTCTAAGTCAGAGCCGTCCGAAGTAGTGATGTTGGACAGGCGGGCAGGAGCAGGCAGCGATCGGTTGAAGAGCATGCATTTGGTTTTACTTGTATTTAAGAGCAGTTGGAGGCCACGGAAGGAGAGTTGTATGGCATTGAAGCTCGCCTGGAGGGTTGTTAACACAGTGTCAAAAGAAGGGCCAGAAGTATACAGAATAGTGTCGTCTGCGTAGAGGTGGATCAGAGAATCACCAGCAGCAAGAGCGACATCATTGATGTAAACAGAGAAGAGAGTCGGTCCAAGAATTGAACCCTGTGGCACCCCCATAGAGACTGCCAGAGGCCCGGACAACAGACCCTCCGATTTGACACACTGAACTCGATCAGAGAAGTAGTTGGTGAACCAGGCGAGGCAATCATTAGAGAAACCAAGGCTGTCGAGTCTGCCAATGAGGATGTGGTGATTGACAGAGTCAAAGGCCTTGGCCAGGTCAATGAATACGGCTGCACAGTATTGTTTCCTATCGATGGCGGTTACGATATCGTTTATGACCTTGAGCGTGGCTGAGGTGCACCCATGACCAGCTCTGAAACCAGATTGCATTGCGGAGAAGGTGTGGTGGGATTCGAAATGGTCGGTAATCTGTTTGTTGACTTGGCTTTCGAAGACCTTAGAAAGGCAGGGTAGGATAGATATAGGTCTGTAGCAGTTAGGGTCAAGGGTGTCCCCCCCTTTGAAGAGGGGGATAACCGCAGCTGCTTTCCAATCTTTGGGGATCTCAGACGACACGAAAGAGAGGTTGAAGAGGCTAGTAATAGGGGTGGCAACAATTTCAGCAGATAGTTTTAGAAAGAAAGGGTCCAGATTATCTAGCCCGGCTGATTTGTAAGGGTCCAGATTTTGCAGCTCATTTAGAACATCAGCTGACTGTATTTGGGAGAAAGAGAAATGGGGAAGGCTTGGGCGAGTAGCAGAGGGGAGGGCAGTGCTGTTGTCCGGGGTGGGGGTAGCCAGGTGGAAAGCATGGCCAGCCGTAGAAAAATGCTTATTGAAATTCTCAATTATAGTGGATTTGTCGGTGGTGACAGTGTTTCCTATCTTCAGAGCGGTTGGAAGCTGGGAGGAGGTGTTCTTATTCTCCATGGACTTTACGGTGTCCCAGAACTTTTTTGAATTTGTGTTGCAGGAAGCAAATTTCTGCTTGAAATAGCTAGCCTTGGCTGTTCTAACTGCCTGTGTATATTGGTTTCTGGCTTCCCTGAAAAGTTGCATATCACGGGGGCTGTTCGATGCTAATGCAGAACGCCATAGGATGTTTTTCTGTTGGTTAAGGGCAGTCAGGTCAGGAGAGAACCAAGGGCTATATCTGTTCCTGGTTCTAAATTTCTTGAATGGGGCATGCTTATTCAAGATGGTGAGGAAGGCATTTTTAAAAAATGACCAGGCATCCTCTACTGACGGGATGAGATCAATATCCTTCCAGGATACCCCGGCCAGGTCGATTAGAAAGGCCTGCTCGCTGAAGTGTTTCAGGGAGCGTTTGACAGTGATGAGTGGAGGTCGTTTGACCGCTGACCCATTACGGATGCAGGCAATGAGGCAGTGATCGCTGAGATCTTGGTTGAAAACAGCAGAGGTGTATTTGGAGGGCAAGTTTGTTAGGATGATATCTATGAGGGTACCCGTGTTTACGGAATTGGGGTGGTACCTGGTAGGTTCATTTATAATTTGTGTGAGATTGAGGGCATCAAGCTTAGATTGTAGGGTGGCTGGGGTGTTGAGCATGTTCAAATTTAGGTCGCCTAGCAGCACGAGCTCTGAAGATAGATGGGGGGCAATCAGTTCACATATAGTGTCCAGAGCACAGCTGGGGGCAGAGGGTGGTCTATAGCAGGCGGCAACGGTGAGAGACTTGTTTTTAGAGAGGTGGATTTTTAAAAGTAGAAGTTCAAATTGTTTGGGAACAGACCTGGATAGTATAACAGAACTCTGCAGGCAGTCTTTGCAGTAGATTGCAACACCGCCCCCTTTGGCCGTTCTATCTTGTCTGAAAATCTTGTAATTGGGGATGAAAATGTCTGAATTTTTGGTGGTCTTTCTAAGCCAGGATTCAGACACGGCTAAAACATCCGGGTTGGCAGAGTGTGCTAAAGCAGTGAACAAAACAAACTTAGGGAGGAGGCTTCTAATGTTAACATGCATGAAGCCAAGGCTATTACGGTTACAGAAGTCATCAAAAGAGAGCGCCTGGGGAATAGGAGTGGAGCCAGGTACTGCAGGGCCTGGATTCACCTCTACATCACCAGAGGAACAGAGGATGAGTAGGATAAGGGTACGGCTAAAAGCTATGAGAATTGGTCGCCTAGAGCTACTAGAGCAGAGAGTAAAAGGAGGTTTCTGGGGGCGATAAAATAGTTTAAAGGAATAATGTACAGACAAAGGTATGGTAGGATGTGAATACAGTGGAGGTAAACCTAGGTATTGAGTGATGATGAGAGAGATATTGTCTCTAGAAACATCATTGAAACCAGGTGATGTCATCGCATATGTGGGTGGTGGAACTGAGAGGTTGGATATGGTATAGAGAGCAGGGCTAGAGTCTCTACAGTGAAATAAGCCAATAAACACTAACCAGAACAGCAATGGACAAGGCATATTTACATTAAGGAGAGGCATGCTAATCGAGTGATCAATAAGGGTCCAGTGAGTAGAGGTTGGTTGGGGTCGTGGCGATCCAGACAGCTGGCCGGGTATATGGCTATCGGTAGCAGCATAGGATGGAGGTCTGTTTGTAGATACCTCGTGCGTTTCCGTCGGTAGGTTAGTGGGGTTCCGTGTAGTGGGGTTCCGTGTGGTAGAGGGGATCAATCCAAATTGGCAAAATAGATATAGTGACCCAAGGAAAAAATAAAATAAATAAATAATAATAATAATAATAGTTGTCCAATATACTTGTTCAAATAGCAGCCGATAAGACAGCTAACGATTAGCGGGCCTCAGATGAGCGTTCAGGTAACGTCGGGACGGAGGTGCCAGTTGGATAAATCCCTCGGGCAGATAACGTCGGCAGTCAGTCGCGGCAGTCAGTCGTGAAGGCCCGGTGGGGTTCCGTATCTGCAGCAGCAACAAAAGAAACGGGTCCGGATGGTGATGGAACTCCTCAGCTGGCTAGCTCCAGAATGATTAGAGTTTGCTCCGGGGTCGACGTAAGCCAATAGTCACACGGTTTGCAGCTAGCTAGCTGCGAAATCAAGGTACAAGTGTCCAGAGCCTGCGGCTGGAATCCGGGGAAACTGAGAGAAAAAAAAAAAAAAAAGAGTCCCGGAATGCTCCGGTCCGAGTCGCGTTGCACAAAAGTGCCGGTAGATTATCGAGCTAAAGGAATAGCTGATGACCACTAAACGTGGGCAGCTGAAACACCAACGCTAGCCAGCAAACCGGCTAATTTCGGGGCAGCTACAGATTAGCTTCTGGCTAGCTATCGGAGTAGCTTCTGGTTAAGCTTTCAGGCTAGCTTCTGAATTAGCCCCTGGCTAGCTTCCACGATGGATTTTCAGATTGAGGTAAGTAATACTTTTTGTAATTGGTGAAGCGGGTTGCAGGAAAGCTTTTGCAGGAAAGCTTTTGTAGTTGAGTTCTTGGATAATAAAATAGATAAAAGATATGCGAAGAAAGGTGTAAATATATATATATACAGGACACGAACAATACGGAACAGAAAAAGACGTCTGAACTGCTAAGCCACCTTGGATTCATATGATTTAAATGCACGCAACCCCTGCAAGCTGATTTCAAAACTTGATCCTCCAGAAAGTGGAGAGCAACACTTATACAGCTCCACTACACAATACATTTAAAAAAAAAGCCATTTTCGACAGGATTACCAACACAGACTGACGAGCTCAAATGGACAGAAGCCTTCTATATAGCAGACCACCCGAACTCATCTCTCGGCATGTCCACCCCACTCACTATCTCAGCCAATCATGGCTAGTGGGATGGTTGCTGTCTTTTTCTGTGGCTTAACCAACAAGACTCGTAATTTAACAATTTTATACATGTTTACAGATGGCATGCAAGTTTGTTATTAAGGCACATGAAAGTTCACATGTTTGAGAAGGCATTTCTGCCAAAAAATTCATTTTTATATGTTTTACGTTCAAACGGCTCTCCTGTGAAGTCGTGACTTGCGAGATACGCCCAGTTTCCTGAATCGGGTTACAAATGTGCCTGGCATTATAAATAATCAATATATATATATATATAAGACTGATCCTGTTTGAGTGTTTGTTTAATGGCCTGCTGATTCCGTGAGCAACAATATGTCAAGTAAACAATTTCACAAATGTGGCTGTTTTAATTCTTTGATTTGCTGTAATAAAGGCTTTTTATCATTAGAACAGCTTCTCTAGCAGTGCGGCTTGACAGGTCGTGTTTCAGAGGACGCATGGCTATAAAGTGAGCCTTGGATAATTAGCTTAAACAATAAATAAAGCAGAAATTGCATTCACGAATGAAAGCGACTGTTTTTAGTCTTTGCTGTAATAAAGGCTTGACAAAAAAATGCTACAACAGACTCTCTGGTATGCTTAGAATTTATTTAGTGTCTTTTACATTGTTCCAAGCAGTCAAAAAATGTATATTGTAATCTGTACAGCATCTGTTTGGCACACATAATATGCACGCAGCGCTTGCTCCTTACCCTCCTCTTCTTGATCTCCAGTAGTTTCCATAGGTCAAATGTCTTCCACAGATCTGACTTTCCCTTTATTTCCTGAACAACCAGTAAACATTCCCCTGTTTCGAGTTTATTTGTCACTTCCTCTGCATCCATTTTGCTGTCACGTGTTACGGTGTTCAGAGTTTGTTATAACCAATTTATTGATGTGATTATGATATGCTTTAGGTCAGGCCATATTGGTCATGTGCATGTGATGCATACATGTGCCACGTAAAGAGAGCAAGGGTTGAAGGAATAGCGAATCTTTTTCCTAAACAAATGAGGGATTTCAAATAACAGAACTTTTCAGTTAGAAATGGCTGTAATTATGTTCAGCAACATAGCACGATAAACATTTTGATGTTCTGTGGAGGTCACTGCACCAGGGAGGAGAGAGACACCATGGATGCTAGTCACACAGTCACTCACTGTTTTTTCTTTTTTTTTAACACAGGGCAGCAAGTCTGAGCCCGACCTGGCATAATCAAATCAATTGCTGGTCGGACTTCCTCTAGTCATTTGTTTGTCTTAATTATATAATCAAACAGTGTGCTGAAAACATCAGACAAGCTCAGTGAATATTGTTGATTTGATGAAAAAGCAAAGGATTTGTGAATATATGGAAAAATACACTTAATTTTACAGATGCCTCTTGGTCAACCAATATTCTTTTCTCTATTGGGACAGCCCTAAATGTTAAAGTACCTATCACCTGACACATTTAGTAATGACAGCATTTGCTTTCCAAACTGTATGTTTTTTGCACGATTGTATTTTGAAATTTGGGAAAGGCAAATGACAGCTGTAACCAACCATAGGCATATAATCCATAAATGGCAGTTCCCATTCAAGTCAAGACTGGCAGCCATTGCTAGTGTACCCATGAGTTTAACAGTCAAATTGCCAGGTTTAGAGGTACCAAAACCCTTTGAACGATTATATGTCTATGAACACAACAAGCTGTTCCACAGACAGGAGAAGCGAGTAGGGAAAAAGGTGTGCTGCTGATACAGGGACGGTGTGTTGCCTTGGCAAACAAAGACTTGTTTGCTACAACATCTTGCTTGTACGGTCACTGTTGGGACGACGTCATCAATGCACTTATTGACGAAGCCAATGACTGATGTGGTGTACTCTTCAATGCCATCGGAAGAATCGTGGAACATATTCCAGTCTGTGCTAGCAAAACAGTCCTGTAGCTTAGCATCTGCTTCGTCTGACCACTTTTTTTATTGACCGAGTCACTGGTCCTTCCTGCTTTAATTGTTGCTTGTATTCAGGAATCAGGAGGATATAATTATGGTCAGAATTGCCAAATGGAGGGTGAGGGAGAGCTTTGTATGCGTCTCTGTGTGTGGAGTAAAGGTGGTCTAGAGTTTTTTTCCCTCTGGTTGTAAATTTAACACACTGTTAGACATTTGGTAAAACGGATTTAAGTTTCCCTGCATTAAAGTCCCTGGCCACTAGGAGCGCTGCCTCTGGATAAGCATTTTCCTGTTTGCTTATGGCAGAATACAGCTCATTGAGTGCGGTCTTAGTGTCAGCATCGGTCTGTGGTGGTATGTAGACATCTATGAAAAATACAGATGAAAACTCTCTAGGTAGATAGTGTGGTCTTCAGCTTATCATGAGATACTCTACCTCAGGCGAGCAAAACGTTGAAAATCCAGGGGAAAGCTATGATCCCTTATTGATGTCAACTGTAAATCCACTTCAATCAGTGTTGATGAAGGGGAGGAGACAGGTTAAAGAAGGATTTTTAAGCCTCGAGACAATTGAGACATGGATTGTGTATGTGTGCCAGTCAGAGGTTGAATGAGCAAGACAAAATATTTAAGTGCCGTTTGACACCTTGTCGAGACCTACCTTTAGTGGTGGTGAGAGATCTAGAATATCTCTCAACTGAAAACATGTTACAACTACTATAAATGGGAACACGAACCTTTGAATTATTAGCAACCTTCCGTTCCAGACATACTGTCAGCAAATTGCACAGTGATTAAGACTTAAGACATTGAGTTAGACCCAACACTGGCAAAATGCCTGCAATATGCCTTGAAATTCAGGTAGCTGTCAATATAAAGAAAACACTTGAGTAAATGAGCAATACAAAGTATATTGAAAGTAGGTGCTTACACACAGGTGTGGTTCCTGAGTTTATTGAGCAATGAACACCCCATCATGCTTACTTTTATGTATAAAAACGCCCAGTTGCCTATTATTTTGGCTACCATGGCTTGAAGAAGAGATTGCTGTGACTTTGAAAGAGTGGTCTCAAAGAATTGAACATGTATGGGAGAACCTGGAGCAGCACCTGAGACAGCATTTTCCACCACCATCAACAAAACACCAAATTATGGAATTTCTCATGAAAGAATGGTGTCGCATCCCTCCAATAGAGTTCCAGACACTTTCTCGCTGCTCGTGATGTGACAATGCCCTATTGAGATACTTTATGTTGGTGTCTCCTTTATTTTGGCAGTTACCTGGACCTTTGTAGTTGGGTCTACATGACATTTCAATATTTCATCATGGATCTTCTTAGAAAATTAGTTATATTTTCCAACCTCACCCATCTGTGGTATAGTACCACCACAATTAAGGGGAGAAAGACATTCGTTGATAGTAAAATATTTTAATTAAATATACAGAGGATCATATAATACAAAATGTTTTTCTTCTTGTTTGCCAGCTAAATGATTGGTAAACAGATGGCACATCGTATCAAAAACACGTTAAAGATGAACAGTATGGAAACAATGTGGGAAAACAAGCAAATAAAAAGTGTCCTACAAATAGTGTTCAGATCTAATATAGTAAGGTGACCTTTGACACATCTAGATTGTGTAAGCAGCTTTATGCATTCATACTATTTACAGATTATAACAACATATAACACATGATAAGACTGTCAGAAGTCAACAGTATTTACATTATTATTTACAGAAGATGTCAGACAGAGAAAGATGCCAGAGAATAGTTTTGAATATTAAGGAGCCTAAACAGTAGTTACTAAAGCCGCTGAAGCAAACATGACATTCAGAACATGTAATTGTAAATTAATGTTTATCTTAAGTGTCTGCTAAATCTCTTCTGATTGGCTTCAAGACAAAATTAAACGGCTATGTGTTACCTATATTTCATATGTCCCAAATACCCATTAAAACAGTTATGATGGTTGTAAACCCAGACCAGGTGCTATTAGTCCTCAGGCGCTACAGGGTTCCTTTTGATCACTGAGCCTGGCTGTGGCACATAAATCTATTCTAGTAGCCATTCTCTACACCAGTGCTTAACTATGCCTTTGCTAAACATTAACTATGATACTATACAATTACAGTCCAATGAGTTTGCACTGCAATGTGATGATAGAATGGAACCTTATAACTGTAGTGCTGCAACCAGTAATCAAAGATTAAGAAAGGCACATATTCACAAAGCAATAATCTACAAGACACATTTTTTATTTATCATACAGTATGCTGTTGAACGAAGGAGGCTGAGTAAACAGCCATACATGAAAGAATAAATGATTTTTCAGAGCTACAATGTGTCAAGATAAGTGCTGTCAGATGTCACAGTAGGCAGCATCAGTGACTCAAATGTTAAGTGTAGTACAAATACTTTCTGTTCAATATATTAATGTATCTGGGTCACCTTCCCATCTCTCAGGGTTCAACAAAACATTTTGAGAGAATGTTCCTGACAAGCGATACGACTCGCCTTAAAAAACTGATGAAAAACGTCAAATGTGGTTTCTTCACAGCTTGGGTGTTCTGATGAAAATGAGCTTTTATCTACAGTACCAGTCAAAAGTTTGGACACACCTACTCATTCAAGGGTTTTTCTTTATTTTTACTATTTTCTACATTGTAGAATAATATTGAAGACATCAAAACTATTAAATAACACACATGTAATCATGTAGTAACCAAAAAAGTGTTAAACAAATATATATCTTTTTTTGATTCTTCAAAGTTGCCACCCTTTGCCTTGATGACAGCTTTGCACACTCCTGGCATTCTCTCAACCAGCTTCACCTGGAATGATTTTTCAACAGTCTTTAAGGAGTTCCCACAAATGCTGAGCGCTGCTTTTCCTTCACTCTGCGGTCCAACTCATCCCAAACCATCTCAATTGGGTTGAGGTTAGGTGATTGTAGAGACCAGGTCATCTGATGCAGCATTCTATCACTCTCCTTGGTCAAATAGCCCTTACACAGCCTGGAGGTGTGTTGGGTCATTGTCCTGTTGAAAAACAAAATGATAGTCCCACTAAGCGCAAACCAGATGGGATGGAGTATCGCTGCAGAATGCTGTGGTAGCCATGCTGGTTAAGTGTTCCTTGACAGTGTCACCAGAAAAGCACCATCACACCTCCTCCTCCATGCTTTGCAGTGGGAACTACACATGCAGAGACCATCCATTCACCTACCCTGCGTCTCACAAAGATACAGTGGTTGGAACCAAAAATCTCAAATTTGGACTCATCAGACCAAAGGACAGATTTCCACTGGTCTAATCTCCATTGCTTGTGTTTTTTGGCCCAAATAAGTCTCTTTTCTTATTGGTGTCCTTTAGTAGTAGTTTCTTTGCAGCAATTTGACCATGAAGGCCTGATTTACACAGTCTCCTCTGAACAGTTGATGTTGAGATGTGTCTGTTACTTAAACTCTGTGAAGCATTCATTTGAGGTGCAGTTAACTCTAATGAACTTATCCTCTGCAGCAGAGGTAACTCTTGGTCATCCTTTCCTGAGGCGGTCCTCATGAGAGCCAGTTTCATCATAGTGCTTGATGGTTTTTGCGACTGCACTTGAAGAAACTTTCTTGAAATTTGAATAAAGTTCTTGACATTTTCCAGATTGACTACTTAGTAATGATGGACTGTCGTTTCTCTTTGCTTATTTGAGCTGTCCTTGCCATAATATGGACTTGGTCTTTTACCAAATAGGGCTATCTTTTGTATACCTCCCGTACCTTGTCACAACACAACTGATTGGTTCAAACTCCACTATTTAACTTTTAACAAGGCACACCTGTTAATTGAAATGCATTCCATGTGACTACCTCTTGAAGCTGGTTGAGAGAAGGCCAAGAGTGTACAAAGCTGTCATCAAGGCAAAGGGTGGCTACTTTGAAAAATCTCAAATAAAACATATTTTGATTTGTTTAACACTTTTTTGGTTACTACATGATTCCATATGTGTTATTTCAGTTTTGATGTCTTCACTATTATTCTACAATGTAGAAAATAGTAAAAATAAAGAAAAACCCTGTAATGAGTAGTTGTATCCACATTTTTGACTGGTACTGTACATACAATACCTCAGGACCTTGTGGTTTTGTACAGCACCGTGGTTTAACACAGTAATTCCTAAGAATACAGGTGTAGTTGACTTATACATGAACAGAAACAGGCCAAAGCACCACACTAGAGAGCTCTAAAAATATATTAAAAACTTGATTGAAGGTGGAGTAGCCTAATGCTTAACAGCTGCATTAACTTTTCCAATGGCAAACTTTGCGTAAAGAGTCTATTTTAGATAGGCCCCTCATGTTTTTTTAGTGTTTCAACCTGATAAAATCCCCAGAACACATTTGGAGGATGAGGTTGTTGCATTGCAGTGATGTAGTCCATCCCTTTGGAGACCCAGCAAATCTGATTGTCCCTCGACATGCATGCCAATGGATTTTCTCTGTCTCCTGTCCCTCCACACTCAAAGATAGTAAGAACCTGACTGTTGAGCGAGAGAAAGGACCTGGTTGGTGAACACAAACACTACAGAGTGCAAATTGAGACAAGGTAACTTAAGTGGTGATACAGCACAGTGCAAAAACAAACGAAAAATAGAAAAAAATGTAACTGTGTGCCTGACTAAATCCACCAGCTACAGTTAACCAGTGTTGTCATGCTTACTGAATAATAGAACACTAGATCCACTGTCCCAGGTAGAGACAGTTAAGCTCCATGTAGGTTTGTCTGTTAGAGTCTGGTGCTGGGGTGCATGGAGGACAGCTGTGGGTGGGTAAGGGTGGACAGGGGGTACAGTTGGTGCAGGAGGTCCCCGTACAGGGCCGTCCCCCCAGGGTGCCTGTAAAAGTGATGGGGGCTGGGCTGTGAGGCCATCAGCTGCCTCTGTAGCATCATGGAGTGGAAGGCTAGTGGAGGGACCAGGGGGGACACAGCTGTCTGGCTCTTCAGGTACTGGAGGTTGTGATGGAGGGCGTCCTGCATCCCGGGGTACATCCCTGGGTAGAAGGGCGCGTGTGGAGGGTAGGTGTGGCCCTCGGGAATGTGGAGGTGGATGGCGTGCGCCAGTTCAGCTGGTTTAAGCTCCTCCCCCTGTGGGTCACCCCTGCGGACAGAGCCGGCGGGGTGCATGGGGGTCACCACTCGCACCTTGCGGTCTGGCACCCCCTCGTTCTCTAGTTCCCCCAGGCTTCTCTTACTGGGTCTGGAGGCACTGACAGTCTCAGCGTGGCTTTTAGGGTTGAAGAAGGGCTGAGGGGGGTCTGGGTTTTGTTTGGGTGTAGATATAGTCATGGGGAGGACTCTGCATGCTTTGGGGTGATAGTCTAAACTCTGATGCATCATGGGATATGGGAGGCCACAGAAAGAGGGCTTTGTGAAAGACATTCTTTGAGTGACAGGCTTGGAAATACTGAAATCTCGGGGTTCCTCGTCCAATGGTCTATCCCCATGTGTTTGTGTCCTCTCAGAGAAGTTGGGAGCTCTGTAAGCCAACCCTTCTCTGTCAGGATTGTTTAAGCTGAAGCCCTCGCTGCTCTGACATTCCCCGATAAAATGTCCCTGTTTGTCTCTGTTGGGATAATTGGCCATTCGCTCTTGACTCAGACAGTTCTCTGTCTGCCGGTAGAGGTTGTGTAGGTGAGGGGAGGAGTAGCAGTCGCCTGCAAAGCCTGGTGGTGCCTGACTGGGGTGCTGCTGCATCCGTGTCTCCCCTGCGTTCTCCACTCCATCCTGGTGCTCAGTCCTGTGGAGGTAGGGGTGCCAGGGGGGGTTGAGCCGGGGCTGGAAGTGGCTCACTCTGCAAGTGAAAGGCTCAGACAGATCCCCCAGAGGACTCCTCTCTTGCTGGGGTTTGACGCTTTGGGCGTGCTGAATGACAGAAGGCCTGAAGACAGGAGCCATCTCTGGGCTGTCCGGGATGGAGTCCTCCCTCAGTTTCACCACCTCCTCTACGCAGCTGTCGCTTACATCACCCACGCTGGCTGATGGAGTGGGAGGAGGAAGAGAAGGGGAACTGAATGAGTAATGACTTGTCTCACAGACTTGGGAGAGGAGCTTCTTCTTGGCTAGTGGGGACATGACCCCCAGGTTGTCCTTGGAGTATGCTGTTGGCGTGTGCACGTGACACTGATTTATCTCTTTTTTTTTACTGGGGGATTCCTGTTTGTCTGTGAGTGGCTCTGTAGAGTACAGCTGCAGTGGGGGTGGGCTCTGCTTACACATGGGCAGCACCTTACCCACCCTCCCACCATGTCCATAACCGTGACTGTCTGTGTCTTTAGCTACTGGAGTGTCAGGTGTGCTTGGGTCAGCTAGACTGCTATACCTAGGCTTACTGTCGTTGTTGTCCCAGTTGTGTGGATATGGGGTCTTAGAGAGGGTTCCATCGGCTTGGTCCCTTTGCTCAGGGTTGAATGTGTCTGATTGTGGCTGGCTGGGATGTCTCCACTCGGGCTGTGGACACAGATCACTGTGGAGCACAGGTGTGGCTTGGTGGCAGTCTGTGTTGGGGGGATTCAGGCAGGATACTTCCTCCTGGCTCAATGTCTCCTCTTTCTTCATGGTGTGTTGTAACTCTTCTTCAGGCTCCTTTCTGGGAAGAGGATCCTGCTTCATCACTGCAGGCTCCTGGTTCTCCTCTTTCTCCTCAGATACCTTAGTGGGAAAACATGCCATACTGTTATTCAATACATATACATGATGTATGTGTGACGTTGGCATATGTTATCCTTCTAAGAAAGAGTGTGTGTGAACGAGAGAGTGTGAGACAGACGGACAGAAAATTAGTAGGACTGACCTGTGAGAGCTCCCGGCTTTTTGCTGTGTCGTCGCTCTCTCTCTCCTTCCTGGCCACCTGCCTCTGGTTTAGTCCACCTTTAGGTCGTTTCGCTGTGACCCCTTTGGGTTTGACACCCCCCTCTTGGGCCCCATGCTCCTGTTTTTTGGGTTTGGCTGAGGGGAGGGGTTTGTCCTTCTCTCCTTTGGTGTACCTCTCATAGGGTAGGAGGAGCCTGGAAAGGTCAGAGGGGAAGAGACTGAGTTAACCTTAACCTGAAACAAAGTTAAGGCTATAAATGTATCACCTCTTAGGAATGCTGTTACACACCCTGCCCATGTAGCTACAATGAAAAATGTGGAAAAATCAACACATTTTTAAAGATTAACAACTACGCAGTCTCTCATAAGTGGTGCTAGGAATAAAACTGCAAAGTTCAATCAATTTATAAGAATTCCCCCACACACGATTACCTCTGCATGTGTTTATTGGGTGTCAACATTTCGGGTTTGGGACCTTTTTCAAGACATGACAGTCAATAATGAAAAGGTCCAACTTATATTGTAAGAGGACATTCACTCTAGGAAGTTATATCTAGATAAACCAGAGATGCTAGGCCTACAACTGTGGCATAGACAAAGACACATAACTTGAATTACATCTGAAATTCTGAAAGGAACTTTCAACCTTAATTTTGACACTTGACTGACCAGAGTACACTGGTGGTGGGCGTGAGTCAGTTAGTATAGACTATAGAGCATGCTTCAACACAGAGCTGGTATGTGCTGAGAGAGCTGGGGAGCCAACTAACACCTGGCATAGGGCCAGGAGATGAGGCAAGGCTGAGGCCCCCAGTGAGGGCGTGTTAATCTTTACATCACATTACCAGGGAAACAGTTAACACACTACAGCTGCTAGAGTAACTAAAAAAACATCCATTCTGACTGAGCTGTGCTGTTGATGAGACTACAGGGCGGGTTCTGACACCATTATCACCAAGGTCTTATCAAATGTGTGAAACAATATAAGGACTGACGAAAATGCTGAGAAAAACATGTGGCATACTCTAGGTTAAACACCACAAAACATTACAGTATCAAATATCGAAAAGAGGTACCAGCCAGTGATGAAATGTTCAATATTATTTTGGAAAGCCTCGCCCTACCCATTCCTTTGTGAGGCCAGCTTTCATGATAGCAATCCAAATGCTATTAGGAAACAACTTAGGCATGAACACGTTCTCATGTGTGCACATTAAGTAGTTGCTCAATTCCCTTTTTAAGGGACATTGTGGTAGAACAAACAAGGAATCATTAGTGGTTCGCTTGTTCATAAACAGAAATGCCTTTAAAGTACCAGTGCAGTCTAAAACTAGATTCCCTGTGTTTTATATATATTTCCACACTGTGAGGTAATTATGATCATGCCCTTTTAGTGTAACGGCTGTTTGAAAAGACCACTTGAAATTTCAGTCTGTTTTGGCCTGCCTGGTGACATCACGACACTCGCACGACAGTTGCCCCCCTTGAAGCAGGGCAGTGTAAGCAGAATTGTCTCATTGAGCAATTTTTTTTTGTTACCTTTATTTAACTAGGCAAGTCAGAGAACAAGAACAAATTCTTATTTACAATGACGGCCTACCCCGGCCAAACCCTAACCTGGACGACGCTGGGCCAATTGTGCGCCGCCCAATCACGGTACAGCCTGGAGTCGAACCCGGGTCTGTCGTGAAGCCTCTAGCACTGAGATGCAGTGCCTTAGACCGCTGTGCCACCGGGAAGCCCATTCTATATGAGCTAACACTCATACAGTATAAATGGTAATAGCAGAGCAATGTTTTTTAAAAGGCTGAAATGTATACACATTTTCTTAATATCTGAGTCTTGTTTTATTGAGTTTTTACCTGAAAATGCAGTAACAGCCGATTACATTCTGAAATTGTTACAGTAGCTGCTGGCTGCACTGAGCCATGTAAAACTATGGAAGCCCATCCCCACCACCAAACACATGTCAAATGCAGATCATACAAATAGGATATGTTTTTTCATTGTAATATTGTGTGGACATTTCAGAGGTGGCACCACAGGTCCCTGAGTGGTGGGGGGTCAATTGTTTTCCTGGGGCACAGAGTTTTACCCGATCGCGTAGTAACCTAAACAACTCCGGACCCTAGTTGTAGCATACAACATAGTAATAAATCAGCTGTAAAAACAAACATTTTATATGGGCTATGATGGGACCAGATCATTTTTATAATCAACTCATCTGGTTAAAAAAAACTGGCCCTAGGGAGGATGAAAACATTAAAACCCTTTACACAGACAGAGACAACAACTGCAATTGGACAAAAACTAACTGGGCTGAGGTCGCTGTATGCAGGGTGGCATCGTGTAGGCCTTTGCATCTGTAATTAAAAAGATACTGTGTGAGTATGTCATCACTGTTGATTGACTTAATTCCAATCAATCATTTTGGATTAAAAAGGCCGAGGTAGCCTAGCCACCGAAGTGTGAATATAAACCACATTTGATCACATTCTTATTTTCTCAGAACACAAATAAATGGGCCTATTTTAATCTATAAAAACAGAGCTTAGGCTATAAAAACATGACGTTACGTTTCCCCTGGCCAGGCCCAGATGGGATCAGAGTGCATAGGGTTCTCTAGGCTATCTGCAGCTGTGGTTGTTATCAGGAGGCTACAGTTGATCAGACTGAAGCACAGACTAATTGTGCACGTTGACAAATCATGAGGCATTTTATTCTTTGGTGGCGGGTATGCCCTTCCATATAAAACAGCTTATTGTGGTGAATTCACTTATACCCACGGTTTCAGTCGCAATTTGCTTTTACCACATGATGTTTTGCATGATATTGATACAAATGAAGCCTAGTTTGGGGTTTAATCGTACATTTTTGATAGGCTAACGTTAATTGATGAAGACATGCTGTTAGCAACTCTGTGCTTTTGTATTGAAGCTAAAATGTAATGAGTGTAGCCTACAGATGAGAAAATAAACCCTTTGTCTGCACATATAGTACCAGTCAAAAGTTTGGACACCTACTCATTCAAAGGTTTTTCTCTATTTTTACTATTTTCTACATTGTAGAATAATAGTGAAGACATAAACTATGAAATAATGCCAAGAGTATGCAAAGTTGTCATCAAGGCAAAATATTTTGATTTGTTTAACCCTTTTTTTGGTTACTCGATGATTCCATACATGTTATTTCAGATTTTTGATGTCTTCACTATTATTCTACAATGTAGAAAATAGTAAAAAATAAAAAATGGAATGAGTAGGTGTGTCCAAACTTTTGACTGGTACTGTTACATGTGTGAATTGTTGCATTATTCAAGAGTGTAATATGGTTTGGTTGCATTATTCAATAGTGTGATATGGTTTAGAAGAACATTTTCTGTCATTGTTGAATATTTTGTGCTTACTGTGATATTTACGATCAATTTGAGCTGTGGACCAAAAATGTTGCGTTGCCAGCCACAACGTAAGGCAAGGATGTAATGTGAATTGAAAAGTAGTATTATCTTTCACCACCCTGCTCCTCAGACTCTCCTTTACACAGTATCTTGTAATGGGAATAGGGCCTAAGAAAGAGAGTTCCAAACCTCTCTGCCAATAACATCTAGTTTTCAGTTTTCCCCTCCCCACTCAGACCACTCCTAGCAAAATTATTGCGTTAGAAATTGCTCTTTTATTTTAAAACAATCACAGTAAGGTACTTAATTGTTACCGAGAAATTTGATACTGGGGTAAAAACGGCTGCATTGGTTCAAGCGGCTCAGTGGGATTTCTCAGAACCAAACTGCTGGCAGCAGAGGCAGTAAAACTACATTTCATACAGCTGGCACCGGGCCCCAGGCCAAGAAAGGAAATGTACGATTAAATGTGACTTATTTGAAAGAGGGAGAAGGAGAAAATAGAGACGGCGAGAGAGAAGAAAGACAGATGTTAATGGAGTGAAAAAATTATTCACCATAAACCACTGCACCATTGAGAAATAATGTGGTGAACTCGACGTGACTTACTGTATAAATAGAGTAAGGAAAATAGGGAGCAATTTCATATACACTCACATTTCAAGTCTGCAAAGATACTGTACCATCTGCTGTAAGAATGAACACCATGCCTTTCTGAGTTTGGCGTCTAGCAATACCAATTACAAATCAGTATCTATCAGCAGACATGGATGAGAATGAAATAATCCTGCATTGATTTTTAGGAGCTAGGCTACAGACGAAGACACAAAGTTCTATTGGATCAATTCACACCTGGGGGGGCTCAGTCGGGGGCTAAACTTACTGTTTAGAGTTAGAATAATAGAATACACAAAGTGCAATTTTGAAATTTGGTTTTGCATCTGCAGTTTTTCTATTGTTATGTCAGTCACTAAGTCAGTCAATTAGCCCAAGTCAGCACATTTTTTCGCTTAGGGCCCCCAAAAGGCTAGGGATGGCTCTGACTGCAAGTGTGGATATGGATGTGGGTATGCAAACGCACGAGCGAATGCGTTCTCTCATGACGAAATCCGATTTTTTTGTGGCCCCCAACCCAATCAAAGTTGCCCTGCCCTACATTAATTCTCTAGAATGCCACTGAGAGGTGGGGGTACCGTCCATACTGGTGTGCTTGTCACATCTCAGTGGAACATTCTCCTTTAAATCCATGTTACATCACAATTGTTAAACTCAATATTCCAGACAGTCTTTTATTTGATTTATTTATTTTTGGAAATGAAAAAAAAAGTAACACTGTTCTTTTAGCACGGCAGGATTATTTTCTGCTTCTCTGTTGCTGAACAGTTAACTATGAAAACTCACATTATAAATAGCGCCCAGTGACTCTGTAAAAGACCGATAATAAGTACAGGGAGAGCATATAACATTCTCCTGATCACATAATACAGCAATGATAATACAATATGACTTATGTAAGTAGTAATTTCCTGAAAGCAGGGGGCCGGGTAGGGTGTGCAATCGAGAGGCCATGAAAGGAATTCAGTCCACATGTGAAGGCAGCAGGGAGGCTCTTTGCACAGTAATAGGCTACATTTATGTAAATATAGGGCTTTCTCTTATATAAATCCTTGGTTGAGTTCAAAGCAGGAAATGCCTCTCAGGAACACTTCTCGTAATGAATATCACAGGCAATATCAAAATCAAATGCAACATACTTTCCTGCACACTAGAGGGCAGAATGAGCACAACATGACATGGAAAAGTCAATGAGGGAATTACTCAATGAGGGAAGGAGAGCTTACATTTTTGTGAGGTCAATAAATACTTAACTTCCGCTCATGGCTATTCATCATTGAGCCTTTACATGAGCAGCCATTTTCTATGATGTTCATGGTAGATTTGAGTACGTAACCTATCCACTAATAAAACATTAAAAAGTTCAATAGGCAAAGGAGACAGACAGTGATTTCTCTAGCATATTGGAATGTAATTAGGCTAAAGACATTTCTTAGTATAATGTATTGTTGTAAGATTATTTGGAAATCAATACAATTGTAATTCAGTGACATAGTCAATTGAGCATGTCTGTCCCATTAAAATAATGCACTTACATGCCAAACAAGCAAATAGGTTTTTATCAACAATTAGCTGGTCTGTCATCTGAGTTAAAGGGGATTTACCTGTGGAATCCAAGAAATGCCTAAGTCACCAAAGCGCCGGAAAACCCCTATAGGCTATTTCATTCAGTACTTTTCCTGCTGCTGATAATTTGAGCTGGCGTTCTGTTAAGTTCAGAGGTTTTCTTAATGCGTTAACGGATCCCTATTTTGGGATAGTTTTAAAACAACCTCTTGAAGAGAAGAAGCATAACATAAAATACATATTCATCACCAACTGTTATGTTTAGGCTGCTTCAAAGAACTGGCAAAACAATAACTCCTGTCTGTACAAAAGCAAATACCAATCTTCAGAGCCGAGTCAGAGCGGGATAAACAGACATTGTTCCCTCAGCTTTGGAAAGATTTGGCTTCAAAGCCTCTCTTTTGTAGAAAGTCAACCACTTCAAGTGATCCTGATTCACACAGTTAAACAGGGCAGTGAAAGGCCTTTTGTCGAGTCTGGAAATACCAGATCTAAAAATGACCTTTACCATTCCCCCAAGGCTAAACTACATTCAACTGCACACAGCTAACCTTAATCATGACAGGTGTTGGGCAATGGATGGTAAGTGTTTGTATTAACTGCTAGATATTATGTCTGTTGTTCACTGTGTAGAACATTATGTTCTTCAATCCAATCTCAACATTAGGAACAGATTTATAATATAGTGAAAAGAGTCTGTTCATCATTATACATCAACATAAATCACATGAACTGTTCCTAAGCCAATGGCAAGAATGTTTCAAATAATACTGTGACTTGTTATCAGTATTTCCAAATGTCTAACTCTACAAGTATGGCACAATTTGCAAGCCCCTAAATGCAAACACTAGGTTTAAAAGCCTAGTATATTTCATGTGGGTTAGTTATTTCTTTGTTGTGCCAGGTGAATGAGGAGGGAGAGCAATCAAACTTCATTCATCTAAGTGCTATCACAGCTGCAATCTGTCCAGTAGTTTTTTTCCTATAGCTTGTCATTTTAGGATCTTACAGCAATGTGTTTTTTTAAACTCATGTTGTAGATTTGTAATAAAGAGACGTGAGTGTTGCATAGAGGAACAAGAAGCAACACAGAGTAAGGGCTGTGTTTAGGATTTAGTCTACTCTAACATGATCCACGGGGTGGCGACTTGCCAAGTTGTTCCAATTTGTCATGAGCCTATACACTGTGGGATGCATTTTCAATTTGAGGTGCAGCTTGAGTGAGTGCAGACGCACACCAATACCAGGAGGAATGCATAAAAGAATCAATGATATCGTCTGCAATGTATGCAAAATAATCCAACCCTGTATCCCAACCAAATAAATATTCACACTCTAGTGTGTACATGTGGTTATTTATCAGATAAAAAACTGACATTAGCTGGTATATTAACTAATATGAGTGGAATTTATTGTTATTTGTTGTACTCTGTACGACCTCTGAGAAAATAATTCTCAATTGCCTCCACTGTTGCCATGGATATTCCCCCCTGCAATTACATAAAAAATCCTATGCATGGCAGGCATTAAATCTGCATTAACACAGGAACTATCAGAGTGACAACATGTACAGTATAAATGTAATGTTTCTGTAGCAGTAGCAGCTCACACAAAGTGAGAGCTTAAATAACTAACGGCAGCAAAAAGCCACTGACCTGTATAATCAAAGAATCAGCATGAAGCGGCATGCAGGGAGAGAATGCAGCAGTCTATTTCAAGGTTATTGATGCCATCTTTTCATGACCTCATTTTTAATTCAGGGAGCAGAGCTCTGACAGCTAATCTTGGGAAACGGTTTAAATAAATATCATTAAAGCTTTCCCAGCTGGAGCTTTAGACCTTGGGTTGAACGTTAAATATAGATTGTTCCCTTTAAGCTAATGCACAGTAGAATGGCTGCAATGAGCAACTTTCCAAATGACAAGTACCTCAGAATGAACAGAACAAAAGATAACCTATGTTCTCTACTGCCTGCTGCTCAACACCATAAATAAAGTCATTATTTCGATCTCTATCATTGAAAATAATTTCTCCAAGGCAACCGTTTCAGATGACTTCCATTAAAGAGGTAAATGGATAATGTGGATCATTTCAAATTGCAGTCAGGGCTTGGGGACATTCAAAGTCCCAAACAAAAGACCAAGATCAGCACGTTCAGTTAATATAGTGCAATTACAACCAAATGTTTCCACTACTTCTGACTTAGGGGGGGGGGTAAATCAAAAGACGTTAGGATAAATGTTGCATGCTCTAGTTTAAATTACTTATTGTGTTCTCATTGCTGAGTAATCATTAAGGGAAAACAACGACGCCACCAGGGACCAAACACATACTTCACCAAACCGACAAACAGGGTCATTTATCATATACTTCCAAGGGAGAGAGAATAGCTTTGTTTCCTGAGCTAATACGATGAAGTTAATTGCCCTCCTAGCTGCTGGAATAGTGAGCCTCAGCTAAAATTCCCCTCCCCTGGCCTGTTTGGGTTCAGCTGAGATTTCCCACTCTCTTTCTGACAGGGTGATATTCACTGCAGTGGGGATATTTTGGGGATGTATTGATTCAGCACAATTTCTCAGCTTTCTGTGGCTGTATTGAGAAAGGCCAGCGCAGCAGTCACACCTCACTGGTCCCCCCCAACCCCCTGTGCTGACACTGTCTATACCAGTCTTCCTACTCATGCAGGGCTAGGAAAGGGCTTTCAAAAGGCAGAGCAAATACAGTCCCTTCTGGCTGCACAGGAAGTTTAATTAAGCTGCAGTGCTATTTGGTATAATCTAACTGCTCAACCATATTCAAGTATCCAATTTTGTGTGAACTTGTACATAGAGCATAGATAAACCTACACATATTGACTGAGCAATTCAGCCTGACTGTTTGTCATTTGCCTAGATCTATACACATACTCACTATATGCATTCACAATATTGCTCTGCATGCCCTCTTTTGACACGTAATCTGTGTGTGCATGCATAATATCCTCAGGCTCCCCCAGGATCATATCCGTTTGCTGTCTGCTTTGGTTCAGACCCTCTCAATAAAAAAGGCTGGTTGGAGAGAGAGAAGTGTGAATGCTTTGGTGAATATAGCTGTGCTCTGTGTTAGTATGCATGGAGCAGCAGTGTGAGAGAGAGTCTGTGGACATGGCTAAAGACATCATGTCAGGAATAGGAAGGAAGCCTTACTTCCCTAAGCAGAGTTTACATACACCTGATACTGGGGCTGAGAGTAGCGCTCCTCTTCCTCCACTGCATTAGGAAAATGGGACAGGGCTTTGTTAATAACTCACCTCTCGTAGTGTCTTCGTGTGCATGTGGCGGCACTTGTGCTCCCTGGGTTTCCACCCAGCTCATCATATACATTTTTCCACTGTCTGCGAACTGTGATCTGAGAGAGAAAATTATTTTAATTATGCTGTATATATTTCTGTGATAGCATCTTTATAGATAGTATTAACCACTCACACTAGGAAATGACTAACAAAGTTATTAAGTGTGCCACAGAGACAATAAAGAATTGTGTCTTTTAAGCCCAGATTGGCTGGGCACCAATTGGTGTATGACACTGAAATAAAATACATCAAATCACCATTCTCTGATGCAAAACCATCTCCATAATATGCCACCAGCTGTAGCTGGCTACTGCAGTCTCTACCTCAGCAGGGGCAAAACAGGGAAAAGTACAGTACAGTGGTAGAGATGCATTAAATGCCTCCCGAGTGGCGCAGTGGTCAAAGGTACTGCATCGCAGTGCTAGCTGCGCCACTAGAGATTCTGGGTTCGAGCCCAGGCTCTGTCGCAACCGGCTGCAATCGGGAGATCCATGGGGTGGCGCACAATTGGCCCAGCGTCGGGAGGGTATGGGCGGCAGGGATGTCTTTGTCCCATCGCGCACTAGCGACTCCTGTGGTGGGCCGGGCGCAGGGAACGCTGACATTTTGTGACGTTTTTATTCGCTTTGGTCTTCAGCAATGTTTATTTTTAGGCTGTTAATGCACACAGAAAACTTTCTCGAGGCAAGCTGAAGTCGGTAGCCAAAGTCTACACCCCTTTGTTGGTGATTGGTCAACAGTAGGGATTCTTCAATGAAGTGTTTGTTGTAATTCAACAAGAGACAAATTGTTTATGTCCATTTTTTCACTTGAGAAATACCGAACCAAACACCTTGGTTAGATGTAAAATTGCTCTACTAAGATCACCTCGGCAAAAACATCAAAATTAACAACAGATTTCTTGAGTTATCTTAGATTAATTCTGACTATTTTAAGGAAGTGTATACTGACTAAGGCGTCTCAAGATGGACAAATATCTATTGCTGCTCTTTTCCCATTTTCAGGGCAAACTTTTAAAGGAGTATGTGAGCACACTCATTTGTTCAAACCGAAGCATGCAGAAGACTTAAGATGCCAGAGAGTGATGAGTTATACCATTAAATACATACTGTAGCTACACAAACCAACCACATGGCTTCCTGCTCACAAAGCAAGCATGAAAGTGATAATCAGCTGTAGATAAAAAGCCTTCAAAGGAAACACATCCCAATTACATGACGTTTCCTGTTTATAGTTTGGCGGCTCGTCTCTCTGTATGACTATATGTGACTAACGAACTAACCAATATTCACAATGCATTTACTCTTCACATCAAAAGATGTAAGAATTTTGGAAACACTTCCCAAATTAGTACTGAACAAATGTGAGGTAGGCTGCCAAGTGAAAGGTCCCCGTTCTGCTGTCTCACTGTATATAATAGACAGCTTGATTTTAGAGCCTCAACATGGGAAAATAATGACAGACTTCACAAATTTCCCTGAAATGGGAGGGTAACGTGTTTTCCCCTTAGAGGGGGTTTAAAACAACGGTATCATTTTGCGAAATGTGGGCCTGACCAAGATTGTGAAGTATGGCGCAGGACATATGTAAACACTTACCAACTCATATCCTCCGAGTTTCTGAGCAGCTTGAAACATAGTCCAAAGGTTTACTGTTAGAGGGACAACAAACAGGGAGATCAATGGTATTCAGTCAGATCAACAAATGCAAATATACTGTCACATACACTGCATTCGGAAAGTTTTAGACATTATTGCAAATGTACAGTACCAGTCAAAAGTTTGGATACATCTACTCATTCAAGGGTTTTTCTTTATTTTACTATTTTCTACATTGTAGAATAATAGTGAAGACATCAAAACTATGAAATCACACATATGAAATCATGTAGTAACCAAAAAAGTGTTAAACAAATCAAAATATATTTTATAATTGAGATTCTTCAAAGTAGCCACCCTTTGCTTTGATGACAGCTTTGCACATACTTGGCATCCTCTCAACCAGCTTCATGAGGTAGTATTTTATTTAACTAGCCAAGTCAGTTAAGAACAAATTCTTATTTACAATGACGGCCTACTTGTAAAGCCCCCCCGGCCAAACCCTCTGCTAACCCGGACGACACTGGGTCGATTGCGGGACTCCCGATCATGGCGGGTTGTAATACAGCCCGAGATCAAACCTGGGTCTGTAGTGACACCTCTGAGATGCAGTGCCTTAGACCGCTGTGCCACTCAAGAGGCTCACCTGGAATACATTTCAATTAACAGGTGTGGCTTGTTAAAAGTTAATTTGTGGAATTTCTTTCCTTCTAAATGCGTTTGAACCAATCCATTGTGTTGTGACAAGTTAGAGGTGGGATACAGAAGATAGCCCTATTTGGTAAAAGACCATGTCCATATTATGGTAAGAACAGCTCAAATAAGCAAAGAGAAATGACAGTCCATCATTACTTGACATGAAGGTCAGTCAATACAGAAAATTTCAAGTGCAGTCGCAAAAAACATGAAGCGCTATGATGAAACTGACGCTCATGAGGACCGCCACAGGAAAGGAAGACCCAGAGTTACCTCTGCTGGATCAGTTCATTAGAGTTAACTGCACCTCAGATTGCAGGCCAAATAAATGCGTCACAGAATCAAGTAACAGACACATCTCAACATCAGCTGTTCAGAGAAGACTGCGTGAATCAGGCCTTCATGGTCGAATTGCTGCAAAGAAACCACTACAAAAGGACACCAATAATAAGAAGATACTTGCTTGGGCCAAGAAACACGAGCAATGGACATTAGACCGGTGGAAATCTGTCCTTTGGTCTGATGAGTCCAAATTTGAGATTTTTGCTTCCAACCGCCGTGTCTTTGTGAGACGCAGAGTAGGTGAACATATGATCTCCGCATGTGTGGTTCCCACCGTGAAGCATGGAGGAGGTGGGATGGTGTGGGGGTGCTTTGCTGGTGACACTGTCAGTGATTTATTTAGAATTCAAGGCACACTTAACCAGCATGGCTACCACAGCATTCTGCAGCGATACGCCATCCCATCTGGTTTGCGCTTAGTGGGACTATCATTTGTTTTTCAACAGGAAAATGACCCAAACCACACCTCCAGGCTTTGTAAAGGCTATTTGACCAAGGAGAGTGATGGAGTAATGCATCAGATAACCTGGCCTCCAGAATCACCCGACCTCATCCCAATTGAGATGGTTTGGAATGAGATGGACCGCATAGTGAAGGAAAAGCAGCCAACAAGTGCTCAGCATATGTGGGAACTCAAGACCGTTGGAAAAGCATTCCTCATGAAGCTGGCTGAGAGAATTCCAAGAGTGTGCAAAGCTGTTATCAAGGCACAGGGTGGCTACTATGAAGAATCAAAAATGTATTTTCATTTGTTTAACACAGTTCTTTTTGCTACTACATGATTCTAAATGTTTTATTTAATCGTTTTGATGTCTTCACTATTATTCTACATTGTAAAAATAAAGAAAAACCCTTGAATGAATAGGTGTGTCCAAACTTTTTGACTGGTACTGTTGTCACAACTTCAGCCGAAGTCTGTCCCTCTCCTTGTTCGGGCGGCGTTCGGCGGTCGACGTCACCGGCTTTCTAGCCATCGCCGATCCACTTTCATTTTCCATTTGTTTTGTCTTTGTTTTCTACACACCTGGTTTCTATTCCCCAATTTACATGTTCATTATTTAACCCACTGTTTCCCCCTTGTTGGTGTGCGTGTTTGTTTATTATGTTCAGGTTGTATCTTTATGGCTGGTATTGTTTGCCGGGTTCGTTATTATGCCCGTTATTTACGAGTGACCGGTATTTTCATGCACCATTAGTATTTGTTTTATACTGGTGCAATTCGTGGAATAAACTACCTTGTACACTCATCTCTGCTCTCCTGCGCCTGATTCCATGCACTAGTTACCCACAGCCTGACAACTGTATATAAAATAAAATAAAAACTGAAATATCACATTTACATATGTATTCAGTACTTTGTTGAAGCACCTTTGGCAGCGATTACAGCCTCAGGTCTTCTTGGGTATGACGCTACTAGCTTGGCACACCTGTATTTGGGGAGTTTCTCCCATTCTCTGCAGATCCTCTCAAGCTCTGTCAGGTTGGATGGGGAGCGTCGCTGCACAGCTATTTTCAGGTCTCTCCAGAGATGTTTGATCGGGTTCAAGTCCGGGCTCTGGCTGGGCCACTCAAGGACATTCAGAGACTTGTCTGCATTGTCTTGGCTGTGTGCTTAGGGTTGTTGTCCTGTTGGAAGGTGAACCTTCGCCCCAGTCTGAGGTCCTAACCTGCTCCAGAGCTCTTTTCATTAAGGATCTCTCTGTACTTTGCTCCATTAATCTTTCCCTCGATCCTGACTAATCTCCCAGTCCCTGTCGCTGAAAAACATCCCCACAGCATGATGCTGCCACCACCATGATGCTGCCACCACCATGCTTCACCGTAGGGATGGTATTGGCCAGATGATGAGCGGTGCCTGGTTTCCTCCAAACTTCTTCCATTTAAGAATGATGGAGGCCGCTGTGTTCTTGGGGATCTTCAATGCTGCAGAAATGTTTTGGTATCCTTCCCCAGATCTGTGCCTCAACACAATCCTGTCTCGGAGCTCTATGGACAATTCCTTCGACCTCATGGCTTGGTTTTTGCTTAATTGAATTTACCACAGGTGGACTACAATCAAGTTGTAGAAACATCTCAAGGATGATCAATGGAAACAGGATGCACCTGAGCTCCATTTCGAGTCTCGTAGCAAAGGGTCAGAAATTCTTATGTAAATAAGGTATCTGTTTTTTATTTATAATACACATGAAAAAAAATCTAAACCTGTTTTCACTTTGTCATTATGGAGTATTGTGTGAGATTGATGAGGATTAAAAAAAAAAAACTTTTTAGAATAAGGCTGTAATGTAAAAGAATTTGGAAAAAGTGAAGGGGTCTGAATACTTTCTGAATGCACTGTAGCTACATAAACTACTGTAGATACAGCCTAACACCTAGCTAGCTCTGTAACACTTCAGCTGAAGGGGATTTGAATAAACACCATTATGAGCATCAAGTATTACTTGACATGTTAGCACTCGTTACCAATGTTGGCTCAAATGCCAATGCCATTTTGCATAGACTTTTACATGCAAATATCCAATGACAGATGATATCACATGTATTAGAGTGGTTGTGTAGCATAGTGATTAGGCAGGTGATCAAAATCCAACAAAGACCCTTTCAGATGAAGCTTGAAATCATTCTATCTCTGACAGTACATTTCCCCGCAAACAATGAACCCACTTTATTGTGCAATTTTCCGAACAATGACATTTGTATCTGCTTTCTGTAACATCATTGTAACATCATTTTTATATGAAGACCTATAAATAAGGAAGGTTCGCCTAGGGAGAAATCCATCAAAATTCAATCTTTGCGTACACAAAGGCTTGCATTTTTCAAAATGACATTTTCCTATCTCTGCATTTGACAGCATTGATTTTTCCTTTCTCCTCTTCCGTGGCTGTTGTCAATGAACATGCAGAATAACAAAGGAAGCTGGGTGGGTTCTATTTGAACTGCAGAGTGGCATTGTGTTTTCAACTGGATAGCAGCTAAGGCCTATTAATGGGGTTGTTATGCATAGACTGTAATTACCACAATAGCAAGCAGAATTAGGAAGCACAGAAAAGAGAAAGAAAATAAGAGAATACTTCTTTCTTAGATTACTTACTGCCTGTTTTTTCTCTAATTCACTCTATTCAACAGGGCAATTATCACAGAGATAAAGATGGCAAAACAGACTAAACACAATGTAGACTAAAACAGACAAGTTCAAACAGGTAAATAATAAACAAGGCAAAAATAACCTCTCTAAAGGCAGCCTGAAATAATGTGCATCACCTCCCCCGCCCAACACACGAAAACCAATTCCCCAACTCCTCATTCTCCTATTTGCGACTAATGCAATTTAAAATGTGCAATGTGATGTCAAACTGTACCAACACTGACACACACTCCCAGCCCCCTCCTTGTACATTCAGAATGTGGTACCAACACTGGGAATAGCTGTTTGTTCAAGTGAATGGAATATAATGAAACCTCTTTTTGTCATGTGGCTTTTCTTCTTCTGAAGTTCATTTATCTTACGTCCTGTGCAGCGAGCAGGCACACTGCTAAAGCTAAATAGAAGGCAAAGAAGACCCAAAGAAGCTTCCTTTCTGGTGGAACAGATAACAAACTTTGAGCTGGAGCTATAGCATTGCCCTGTGTAGAATATGCCATTAAAATAAAGGGGATAGATTGGCCGATTCACTTACAGTATTTCACCTGTATCTGCACTGCTCTGTCTGCCCTAGATTGTGCTTTAGAGGAAGTGGAATTGGTAGCTCTGTGTGCATTTCAGAGCCAATGGTTTAGAGAAGAATATGTCATTAAATGGCTTCTGTTAACAATCACACAAAGCATGTAGGAGGCACATTGAAAGAGGACAGGAATACATGTGTATTACCGTTCGACAATCCAGTGCTTTAAAACAGTTGTTTTCTTAATTATAGACCACTCATAAAAGCAAATCCAAAAACACAATTTCCATAACAGGAAAGTTTTGCTTTGATACTTGAGGCTATTGCAGTGACTGAAAGGAATCATGAAAGCTGATTGCGTCTGAGCATATTTTGTAGTAGTTCTATTTTTTTAAACAGTCAAGTTGCCAAGGACAAGTTTAAATTGCATTATTGGAAGCTTTAATGAGTCTTGCTTGGTTTGTAATTCAGATCATGTACTGTATGTAAAACAGTTGGCGTTATGCTTCGATTCAAACGATGCTATGCTGTAGACTCAGTAACTACAATATGCATGCATACTGAGTCACTATCATATCATCTCAACCACATTGGCCAACGTAAGAACAGCCTCTTTGGTGTGAAGATGACGTCTCTTTCCAAATATCTATATGGGGTTTAATCGTGAACCACAGCTTACATTTGTATAGAGAGACTAACATGTAAAACAGCTCACCTCTTTTTGTATAGAGTGAATTGCGCCACAATGACGCATGGCTGTGCCGAGAAATAATATTGAATGACGGTTCTTGTATGGTTCTCTATATAAGGCATAATCTTCCCTAGCATGTGAAACCTCATTGTTGTGAAGTGAAACATTCGACCTACATAAGAAGCGTTTGATCTGAGCGAGATGTGTTTCCCATGCATGCAACGCTCTGACAGTGTGAGAAGAAGCGTTATGGACCCACATATGATGCTTTTTACAGGACCTGGTGTGTGAAGATTATATATCTTATATTCAAAGCTTATATGAATATAAAAGGAAGATATTTCACTCACTCTGCTTAAATCCCAGGAAGGGGATCCTATCGATAGGTGTGTCCCTCTCTTTCATGTACTTGTATAGGGCTACTAGGAAGGCCTGCTCGTCTGCACGACTCTCCTTTGATGATTCCTCGTCCTCCTCTTTCTCCTCCTTCTTCTCCCTCTCCACCTTCTCCTCCACAGCTGCCTGTTTACAGATCCTGGGTTTGGCCATTGTGCCCCTGGTGGGAACCGTCACATGGCAGTTAGGTTTTACCTGTAGGAAATATAAGAGTGGGAGTTGAAGGGTTAACATTCAACAGGAAGTGGGGGCTATTTAATGAATGCATGATTCTGTCAAAAGGATTATAATATCACTCTATATAAATCGCAACCTTTATATTTTTTATTAAACCAAACTGAAATAAAGGGAAGTGAATGGCGAAGGCACACAAAGATGGAGGAATTCAGATATGATGTCATTGTTTTAAACTGCGGCTAGTGACATAGGTCAATGTGCAAATAAACCAGCATAATCTATTTTTTTTTTGCAGTCTGAGAACTAGAATTGGGATCAAGTTTACTCTGCTAATGCAGATACAAAAAAAGAGTAATGGAGAGCAGTGTATAATACAACGAACTTAGCAAAATAGGTATTTGTGGTAAGTACATGGGGGCCACCATCTTTATGCATGTCCGCTATTAAATCAAATGTTACGTGAGTAGTGTACCTTGGTGGGAGACTTGTTCTCTGGGGTGCTGGGTTCTTGGGGTCCCTGAGGCCCCTGACTGTGGCCCTGGGAGTCCCTTCGCTGGGACACTGACAGTTTCTTCTTCCGTGGCCGACCCTTCAGGTTAGGGGCTGAGAGTATGGGGACAAACCATGTACTGGTTAGTATCCTAGTGACAATGTTTCTGGGGAAAGAAAGACACAACCACACACAGGGCCTAGGGAAGGAAGATAAGCAAGCTAATTCTGAATTATTTGTATAATAAGCATTTAGCAAATAAACATTTCCATTCTAGGTTTCAGGAGTGTAGCACTATGTAAACATCTGAATAACAATTCCAATCCTCTAAAGTTAAATCCATGAGAACATTAGGTGATGTTGTTGCACAACACATACACTGATCTAATCATTATGTCCATTCTTATTTCCCTTGTAACTCGCTGATTTGAGACCTTCAATATTGTCAGTTATAAAACACATAAACCTGTCTGATTGGAGTCCTTTGTTAGAGGTATGCAGATAATTCCACAGTACACAAAGTATTTTCAAACCTCCAGAGTCTTTCTACGGTCACATTTTATGTCAACCACCAACTGTATTGTACCATCTTGGCAGACTGCCTTCCACTGTAACAATAACAATGATAAACTAAAAGGAGAGAGGAGGCACTCGATTTGAGCCAGGTTAAGTCAAGTAGTTCAGAGCGACATTCCGTGTGCAATGACAATTAAATTACGTCCAAGGTTAGAGGCAGCCAGGGGAATCATTTGTTGCCGAATCAAATTCTCATCATGGTTTGAAGAAAAAAAATGTTAAAAAAACAAACCCCAATGAAATCAAGGAGGAAGTAATTACAGTTGGTGAACACTATTGTGACTCAATGACCTTTCACTTCACATTCTTTCCAAAACAGGCAGGAAAAAAGGCAAGGAAAATTACACCATGTTCTGTAATCAGCTTGGCAACTGCAAGTTTTCACAATACTTGGCCTGATTGTAATACAGGACAGTGCACTGTATTTTCTTTTTCTTTTCCCTTTCTTTCTATCTTTATTTCTTTCTCCCTCTATAAAGTTGAAGTCTTACAATACCCTGAAGTCCAATCCTTTGCGTAATGGATGACTCATGAATATTAATACAAACGAGCTGACCTGAGCTCTACCTCATTGAGATTTGTTTTTCACCATGTGACATCAGTTTAAACAAGAGATTCCATATCTAAAACAGGCCTACATAGGAAAAAGTGCATAAATAATACTCTCAGGGCTCTATTTTTCAGCTGGGGTTAAGGAGGTGCTAGTGTCAAACACACGTTAGTTTGCAATTTCGTCATGTAAAAACTGGCATTTTCCAGCCCTAAAACCAGGTTCGGCCATTTATATGTCTTATATCAGCTCGCTTGCGCTCAGATAGGCAGGGTGGGAATATTTGAGGTGTGTCCTTAAAAACATGATCCAAAGTGCTAATTTCTGGCAGCGTTGTTAGGGATATTTAAGACCAACCAAAAGCTGGTTTTAGCGGTAATGCAGTTGGTTACGGTGCAATCGGAAAGTATTCAGACCTCCTTGACTTTTCCACATTTTGTTACATTACAGTCTTATTCTAAAATGGATTAAATAAAAAGAATGTCCTCATCAATCTACACAAAATACCCCATAATGAATAAGCGAAAACAATTTTTTTTGAAATTTTTGCTAATTTATTAAAAATAAAAAACAGAAATACCTTATTTACATAAGTATTCAGACCCTTTGCTATGAGACTCGAAATTGAGCTCAGGTGCATCCTGTTTTCATTGATCATCCTTGAGATGTTTCTACAACTTGATTGCAGTCCACCTGTGGTAAATTCAATTGATTGGCCATGATTTGGAAAGGCACACACCTGTCTATATAAGGTCCCACAGCTGACAGTGCATATCAAAGCAAAAAACAAGCCATGAGGTCGAAGGAATTGTCCGTAGAGCTCCGAGACAGGATTGTGTCGAGGCACAGATCTGGGGAACGGGACCAAAAAATGTCTGCAGCATTGAAGGTCCCCAAGAACGCAATAGACTCCATCATTATTAAATGGAAGAAGTTTGGAACCACCAAGACTCTTCTTAAAGCTGGCCATCCGGCCAAACTGAATAATAGGGGGAGAAGAGCCTTGGTCAGGGAAGTGACCAAGAACCAGATGGTCACTCTGACAGAGCTCCAGAGTTCCTCTGTGGAGATGGGAGAACATTCCAGAAGGACAACCATCTCTGCAGCACTCCACCAATAAGGCATTTATGGTAGAGTGGCCAGACAGAAACCACTCCTCAGTAAAAGGCACATGACTGCCAGCTTGGAGTTTGCCAAAAAGCACCTAAAAACTCTCAGACAATGAGAAACAAGATTCTCTGGTCTGATGAAACCACGATTGAACTCTTTGGCCTGAATGTCAAGCATCACGTCTGGAGGAAACCTGCCACTATCCCTACAGTGAAGCATGGTGGCAACATCATGCTGTGGGGATGTTTTTCAGCAGCAGGGACTGTGAGACTAGTTAGGATCGAGGGAAAGATGAACGGAGCAAAATACAGAGATCCTTGATGAAAACCTACTCCAGAGCGCTCAGGACCTCAGACTGTGGTGAAGGTTCACCTTCCAACAGGACAACGACCCTAAGCACACAGCCAGGACAACGCAGGAGTGGCTTCGGGACAAGTCTCAATGTTTTTTTTTAATTTTTATACATTTGCA